>NC_064618.1:793215899-793485899 GCF_023898315.1 Schistocerca nitens | reverse complement strand
TTAACCAATATACAACTGTGATGATGGCTTATGCAGCAGAACTCTGCAGCTCGTGGTCTAATGATTAGCATCACTTGCCCTAGATTGTGGGGCCCTCGGTTTGATTCCTGGCCTGGTCAAACAATGTCTTTGCTCAGGGGCTGGATATTTTGTGTTGTCACATTCATTCTGTCTCATATTCACTGAAGTGCAAATTGCTAATTTGGTGTCAAATAGAAATACTTGTGCCAGGCGGCCAAACAATCTCAGATGGCGTCTCCCGACCAATAATACCATATGAACATATCATACACTGGAGTAGAAATGACGACTCTATATAATTTGATATTTTTAATCACAGAAGGGGAACAGTAGTTCCTCTTAAGCAAGCCATATTCAAACATTGCTTACAGAGTGCCCATTACGAGCTTTACAGCTTTTAAGAAGGTAATGCTATCATCAATTAAAATCTTTCTGTGAATAACACTGTTTCTGAAAGGGGATGGAAGTTGATTTTCCTTTTATCAATTCCAAACCCATAGAGTGGAAGTTCCTACCTTTCATCTGATTATGGATTTCCATTGCCTTTTCCTGTGGATTTTGGGAATCGAGTTTTGATCCATATGAGGAAACATGAAATTCTCTGCGAATTTATTATTTTACACAAAGTGAAGAAACTACAAACTTTTTCATACTCACCTATACAGCAGGCAATATGCACCATAGGGCCTTCTTTTCCCAAGCTAAGGCCTGCCGATACAGCAAGCATTATACCTACAGACTTTATTATCAATGTCCACTTTCCTAAGTATCCTCTAATGATAAACCCACTCAGAATTGTTTTTATCTGAAAACAGAAAAAAAGTGTGTGTTAAATTTGAACCATTGCCAGTTGCAGTTCAATTACTGCCAAACAATGTCAATATATGAAAGATTCCATAATTTATCTGAACAGAATGTTGTTATAATGTGATGGAACACTGGACAGAACAGCTTGTTTTTTTCTACTTTTATACACACATACTGTTTGGTATAAAGTGACCTGGAATCCACGACTGTGTTTCAAAGACCCCCAACCATATAATTAGTAACATCTAGAATCTCCTTTTGTCCCTGTTACTCCATTTAATCATGAGGATAGGAATTCTGATCACTGTATGTGGTTTTTGTTGACATTCTTCCTTTGCTATGGTTAACACATTTAGCCAGCCTTTCAGGGAAGCTGGTGAGGCATACAATTAACCAGTGCACCCCAGTCATGTCTGTGTAAGTAACAACGTACATTTGCTTTTGTAATCAGCTGGCTTTGGTCAGACCACCTATAAATGTGTCCCCAAGACCAGTGTCCTCACTAGAACTGCTTGTTATTGTGGACATCTGGTGTCTTAGGTTGCAACATGGTAATATTTCAGGGTACAACATTAAATATTGTGAGACTAGCTCAGATGGTAAGTTAAAAATTTTGAATCACCCTCTTGTTTTGTTTCTACATCTTGAAATGCCTTTTACAGTACCAAGGTCAAGAGTTATTTGGAGGTTTATTTTTAAATTTTATCTCCATCTATGTCCATACAGAAGTGAATATCTATGAATCTGATTTGGACATGTTCTGTTTCAACAAGCATTTGCATAAAAAAGATACAGCAGAAGTATTCTTTTTGACTGTAGACAAACCACAACCTGTAACTTAAAATTGCTATAAATATAAGCATTAAGTAGGTTTCTCAATCATGAGGAACATATGTAGATTTGCAAACAAATATACAATATACTTTTTCTTAAATTAGTTTGGTTATTTATATTATAAATGAAAGATGTATAAGGAAGTTCCTAACCAATAGGAAATTCTCTTTAATTACTGAATTTAGGCCCACTGACAATTTTACTTCAACAGTTCCTGTGTTCCTGCAAGCAAAATTGAGAAAAAAAACAAAGGTGTAATTTTATCATTTAAGGCCACTGTATTTCATTTCTTTTTCTTCGACTCCAGTACTTGTTCACACAATAACTGTATTCCACTGTTTTGATAAGAAGTAAAGGGAAGGAATGAGCTCTGAGTCAATATAAGTTATGCTCAACAAGAGGAAGAATATCAACAATATTACAGAATGATCACATAGACTCATTCATTGGAAAAGCAGGTTTTAGACTTCAGTTTATTGATAGAATACTGGGAAAGTGCAATCAGTCTACAAAGGAGATTGCATAGAAATCACTCATGCTACTGGGTCTAGAATATTGCTCAAGTGTGAGAGACCCTTAACAAATATGATTAAAGGGAGATACTGAATGTACACAGGGAAGGGAAGCACAAATGGTCAAGGCAGGTTTGATCTGTGGGACGTGTCACAGAGATACTGGAGGAATTGAACTGGAAGGCTCTTTAAGATAGACAAACTACCCTAAAAAGACTTAAGGTTTCAAGAATCAGCTTTAAATGATGACTCTACGAATATACTACAACCCCCTACATATAGCTCACACAGGAAACATGAGGATAAGATTAGAATAATTACGGCATGCACAGACACATTCAAACAATCATTCTTCCTGTGCTTCATACGTGAATGGAATTTGAAAAAACCTAGTAACTGGTACAATGGGACATACCCTCTGCCATGCACTGGCGGGCTTTCAAATAAAATCATATTATGATGTGTGGTGTGGCCCTCAACTACGCACCCACAGACTCAGAGTTGAAATATTAAAAGTTTTGGATGTTTTTGTTGTCTAGGGGCTGGGATACGTAGTTGCCGCATTACAGGCCAAATATTGCTGAGTCCACACTATACAATATACACATGAATCGAATGGCTGAAGGTTCCTATCACTCAGCAATTGTGAATTTAGAAGGTAACAAAGATGTTTATAAATGAAAGATTGCAATTAAATAAAATCTGCAGGTACTTTCTTAATGACTTTAAATGATGAGTACAACAGCAGAAGTACTTTTGAGAATGTGGTATATTTCTGCAAAACACTTATTCGTGTCAATGGTCCAGCAATTAAATAAAACACAAGTTGAATAACAGGGAAACAATAGATTCCTACTTTACGTAATCAGTTATGAACAACAACAACATAGCTCGTGAGATATTCATTTCCAAATGCATACTACGTCTTCACTGCAGAAGCCACAAAAATCTCACAAGTACACAAGTTGGTACTACGAAATGTTTCTATCTCCCGTGACCACACGCAAACTGCTCCACGACAAGTCTTTCCCAAGACTGTGCGTCCCTCGCACCGTACTGTCCCGGACTCCCCCCGTGTCCTGTGCCATACTGCCCAGAACTCTTCTCCCGCATTCATCCAGTCTTCCCGTTCGCGAGCGCTGTGACTGGCTACAGCGCTCGCACCATGTCTTCAAGCCAATGCACCCACACAAACATAATTAAATGAAATATTAGATTTACATTTAAATAACTTGAAATTAAATAAATATTCCTACAGTTGGATCATAAACACGCTCTAACACACATTATTAAATACATAAACAAATCAAATAAATATATATCAAAGGAATAGCAAGTAAAAGTAGGCCAGTAGCCTAATGTGTCTGTGCTTTCTAAAACATAGTAAATATTTGACCAATTTCTTCATGAATAGTATATATCAGATATAAACAAAGACATAGATGAATAACTATACTTATAAGCATGCTGCTACCATTTTTTCATGTAACTATGGAGTACTTATGGCCTGACGCGATCAATAGTAATCGGCCACTTTGACCTCCAGTAACTCATTTACTATTCAAGTTACATGCTTGTAATTTATACCAATTTAGGTTTATACTAATAGCTTTCTGCAGACATGCTGACCGACAAAATTGAATGAACCATTTAGATTTTGGAAATTCGTTGCTGGGTGTTACATGTATAATTTATCGTCAGATGCTAAACTTTAAACTAATATAGATACTGAAAATCTGATTACACCCGCAGAATCATCGTGCAAATAATGATAATGTACATGTTTCTTTTTGAGGTATCATGATTCATCTGGCTACTATTAATTTCCATACGAACTGTGAAATGTCTGCCATTAAGGTTTCACGAAGTCCACCATCTTTTGCACTCCCGGCATGTCTCCTTCATCGACACTGCGTCACCATGGAATTCCCAGCCATGCAGTCCATGGACCCCGGCTATCATTTGGCACCACGTGGCCGCCGAATAGCCATGGCCCACTGAGAGGCCCCAGCACGGCCATGCCAACTCTGAACTTAGAATATTTCCAGGGTGCCACAACTCGCCCATTACCTCACACACTTCATGGAGGTTTGCAGAATACAGATGTAGACGGATAGATTGCTACTCCTCATAAAAGGTGACACATTGAGTTGCAGACAGGCACAAAGGAATGACTATTACACACTGAACTATCAGCCAAAGCCTTCTTCTGAAAGGAAACACATACAAGCACACTTCATGCACACATTACTGCTATCTGTGGCCATAATTCTGGCTGCAGACAGCTGTCGTATGTGTGTTTCCTTTCTGAAGGAGGCTTTGGGCAAAATCTGAACGTGTAACAATCTTTTTGTTGTGCCTCTCTGCAACTGAATATGTCATCAAATTGCAGTCTATCCTATCACGACAGAGCTATGGATGCTACACTGTCCAAGAATGACTGCTATTGTCATATAAAACTGTCAAGGTAACCATCAATATTAAATGATAAATAATCACAGGAGATGAGAATACAACCAGTAACCCACATGTAGTCAGCCAGTGATCATGTCCATTAAGCCATGGTAGATGACGCACAGTATGGGGTATTTTTCCCCCTCCCCACATTAAAGTGGCCCACTGTTTTGGACTGGACTATAGTGTTGTGACAACATCCCTCCATGCAGACTTCACAACACATGGTGAAGAGGGAGAGCTAGCTTCATGTGAAACCCTGCTGTTGGGATGGAATACTGTTGTAGCAGCATGGTGCAAGACTAGTCCTCCACAGTGGCAAGCTAAGTCACCGCACACCACGGCTTGATGCTGTGCTGCCTTGGTCCCCTACACAACTGAAAGCAGGGCACCATCATAAACAAAGCTGGACAGAGCCATTATAAATACTCATTGCTCATCTTGCAGTAGATAGTCTTCGACTACTACCGATGCTGACACATACTCCACGCCAGCTGAAGATCCCATGTGGGCCAACCAGCTTTACCTACCTCTTGCCACTTCATCCAATGGCTGCCCATCTACAATCAGGTGCTAGATCTGATGATTCTGGAGCTCTACTAGAGCCAACAAGAGAGGCCACTTCCAGGGTGACTTCATCTGGTCTCCATGCCTCTCCAAGGGGCCTCAAGTTTGATACAAGCACGCCATGCGCTAGTTCATCTGCAGGTGCGGCCAGTTAGACGGCCTTCGTGTACCTGCAGCCTGCCAAATGCCAGACATCAACTCCACAAAGCAGCACACTGAGGGTGCCACCTGTGTGAGCACTCATGTTCAGTGACCACTCGCTGCTGCAACCAAGCACACTGCCTTATGCTACGCTGAGGTAGACACTACTGTGTGTAGGTCAATGAATGCCATCGTGCCACTGCCTTCACTCACTGTAAAGAGTTTTACTGAATAACTAAATATAAATTTCTAACTAAGCTCTACTGATTGAACAACTGCCAATTTTCTGGTGTTATGCAACCCACTGTCCTGCACACACCATTCTGGGCTAAAAGATGGCCTTTTGGCGATTAATGGGGGGTCCACAATGACCACCCCATCGCAACAGCTTCCTGGATCTGGGACTAGTCAGTGGTCTGGTCCTTCATATGGCAACTGGTAGAGCCTCACATTCTGGTCATGTTGTCACATCCTCATCATTGCAAGGTTTCAATGAACACACTTCCATCAACATGGTCTTCATGTTATTTATATCAAAAGATAATTGATCTGCACCTCATGATTATATGATAGGGCTTCATGCATAGGGCATGAATGACTTCTCCACATTTTTGTATTCTCAATGTAGGAAAATCATCCTATGCTTCGTAAGCGATGTCCCACTAGAGATGTAAGATGCAGCACATGCTCAAGTGGTACACCAATGACAATTTTTGGAAGCACTACATTTCTCACAAGTGTAAAAATCAATACTAGATCCCCCTGAGTAGTGTGGGAGTTAGGAGTTTAAATTATTCATTGTCCTTATCCTAGGCATCGTAAGGACCATGTGTGCACCAGCTGTTTACTTCTACAGTTCTGGTGAAACTATATTATGTAATTCTCTGGAGCATCATCAGGCTGAAATAGAACATATCCAGTGTAGTTTTGGCCTCTCAACCATGGAACAGGAAAACCCCTGAAGTGGACTGTTTTGCAGTATTGTATCTGAATGACATGATAGGCGGTATAGTATCCCAATATCTGTTCATCTTTGACATACATTGAGAGCATGTTTGTTAATGTCTTAATACAAAAGTAAGACAAAAACAAAAAAGTTAACTTGCTTGACACTATTTAGCTGTAGGTGGTATGCAGTTATCCTGTGGACTGTGTTGCATCTTCTGACACTAATTTTGACTGGAATATTTTGCACCATGTAACTGAAATTTTGCAGCGGGATTTTTTATCCACCCATCCCACCTGTTGTGCCTGTGAGAGTCAGGTGTTAAATTCTGGCTAAAGAGTGGGTGTGGCAGTGTGTGGACAGCAGCACTGGCCCTCCAAGCTTTGTGGAGGCAGAGCAATTCAGTGAAAAGTAATCTCCATTTTGGAGTGCCAGTGGCAACACTGACTTGGAGCACAGCCAGAGGCTGGGGGCAGCTCTGGACAAGTTCAGGGGCAGCATTGGTCCCCATTACAGAGCATTAACCACATTAGTTGGCCCATGAGGTTGCTGTGGTCGGAGGCTAGTCTGTGGGATGATGCTGAAGCAACTACTTGAACTAGTGCCAGAGCCAAGGACTGCTGTGAATAGTGTTTGGCAAATAACAGGTTTGGCTCCGGGCCCAGATGGTACATTGGCCATGTTTGTCTTAATATTCAGCATGGCTGACCAAAGTAAGACCACAGTCATCAGCTGGTGACAGTGGAGGGAGCGAGTTCATTGACGGCCAGCATGCAAGAGAGGCTGAGGAAGACAGAGTGCTGTGAAACTTAGCAGCTTGATATTCCATCAGTTTCAATGCTAAACACGGGGCACGGCCAGCTGTACATGGACATTTCTGAGCAGCAGCTCACAACTGGATAGGATGAACAGTGGAGAAGTCATTTACAGTAAAACAGTGCAGGTCACAAAGTGAATGGTGCTTTTGTGAGCTACATCTGTTAGGGGCAAGCACTGATAGGATTTGGTTGAGTAAATTAGAGTGTTGTGGTTTGTGCCACAATAAGATAAATCAGCTTATGTTTGTTGTGGTGGTGGTATCCGAGCACGGGAAGGCCTGAGATTTTTGTCAAGTGAATCACTAAATTCTAGAGCAAAGCCATGGTGTATAAGAGTGTTATATTTTATAGTGAAAATATTGTATATGAAGAAAGGTGATGCCACCATTGTATATTAGTAACAAGCTATTGTGTACTGTACTACATTTTTTTGTCTGTTGTTGTAAGCCCTGTATTGTTTTACTTACCTTTGTGATTAGTTTAGTACAAAGTGATGGTCAATAATAGTAGAATGTACAACTTTGTTCATTGTGTTAGTTATTCAGTGTGATTCCCTTTGCCAATTTGTAAAGTTTATTACAAGGTGATACTAGTGGTCTTAGTAGGTGCCCAATCAAAGTCACTTGGGCCAAGCTAGATTCTTGATCACATGTCCATAGTCAGCATAAAAAACAGTTAAATTTCTTAAAAAATGTACTTTAAATTTATTTCAAAAGCCAGTCCCTTTTATGACACTAATCTGCTATTTTATGATCAAATTTTGTGGTATGGTGCCAGCTAGGGGTGCAATTATGGGAAAAAAATTACAAACAAATGAAACCAGAGATGTGGAATTAACACAAATAGACACACACTTCAGGCAAATTTTGAGGGAAGGTAATGCATCTCTGCCTTGGTTTTTTGCACTTCCTTTCACTTCACAGACCACTCCCTGTCTACAAAAGTGAGTATTACCTCCTCTTGTATCTATCATGGCATCCTACCTTTCAGGCATGCTTCTGATTGATGCTGGAATGTTCTGTTACGGAATCACCTCCCATTCTTTCAGGAGAACCTATTTTAGATCCTGTAGAGTCCATAAATAATGCTTATGAACTCTTCCCCTAAGCTGGTGACACACATACTCAGTACGATTCAAACCAGGGCTCCAAGCAGATCTAGCCATTTTATGAATCTCCACTTCATCCAACAACTCTTGCACAGTTCTCACAACATGTGGGCATGTCATGCCATGAATTACTGTAAAACCATCACAAATAAATGGAGAGAAAGGCCCAACATGCTCCAAAAGGATCTGCTCCACATACTAATAACTTTTAAGGTTCCACAGTGATGAAATCTGCCCTTGCAGTCATATTGGTTCCTGCTAACACCATCAGATCCTGAAAACACATCTTGGATGAGGATACACAAAGGAATGACCTATTCCCAGGCTTTCTCCAGACCACCTCTCTATCGTCGAGTGATCACAGGCCAAATGATGACTCATCGGTGAACAATGCTTGCTCCCATTGTCTTATTCTCCAGCTGCGATATTCCTTGCAAAACTGAGTTGAGTTGTTTGACGCTCTGTCATGAGTTCTGGTCCGGTAGCAGGTTTTCTGGATTGAAGATGGCTTCTTAGTGTCCTATCACATGGTTCTTTCACTAACATTCCCCTCTCTCACTTGTTGGAGTCGATTTTGTGCTTCAACAGCAACGGTTTGGAAAAAGAAGTTGTTAAGAAGTGGTAATCTCTCGCCGATGTTGCTCTTCTTGGGCCTAATCCTATTTTCCTTGCATAGCTCTTCCAGTTTCGCTGTACCTTCTTACATTCTGGAAATCGTGGAAGGCATAATTCTCAACACTTCTGGATTGCAACGTATGCTGTGACCATCCTCTGCCAAAGCAACAGTTTTTGTAGAATCTTCAGCGCTTAACAGCATGTTTACTCCAGAAAGCTAACTATGATAATTGCAGAAATACCCTGTTAACACATGTGACAGAAAGGGGAACAATACAAGATACAATAGTAAGTGCTTTAAGAGTGGGAAAACATTACCACTTCCCATCCAGATGTGTGTGTTTCAGGTTGCACAGGAAAAATACGCTTAAGGCTACTGAAACAAACAATTTACACTCCATTGCTTACTTGCAAAGCAACAACAACACACCCCACTTAAAAATATAGGATTCAGTGCTGTGCTTTGATTAAATAGCTAATTACATATATTTTATTCTGTGTTGTGTTTTTTGTGCAAATTATGTTATTGTTTAATAAAGGGTTATTTAATATAAACACACACACTTTGACATCTACCACCAAACCCCACTACACCCAAATTCTGTGCAACAACTTTTACACAACCAGAGATGGTGGTTCATGCTTCAAAATTATGTCTTGTGCAAGAAACCTACAGATTCCCAGAGCTTCAGCAGTTGGTACAGTGAAGGTGAGAATTTAAAAGTGATGCAGCCACTGCACAGCATTATTTACTCCCATTTTTTGATTTTTGGCACCACCCAAGAAGTCAACTCCAACCTGACAAAATTGAATTGCAGCAGGAAGAACTGATGAGATTTGTTGAGGTTAACTTAGGCACATGCTTGCTTCATTTTCATCTCCTGTAGTGGCTTACAAGTTGTCTGACATATTGGTAGAGACCTGGTCAACAGTACTTACTTCTGACTACCAAGAGTCTTCATACCCAAGAGCATCACAAAAATACCTAAACACTACTGGCCATAAATAAGTTGAGATAATAAGCAATCATTTCTGTTGCATTGGGTAATAATTCCTTTCATATAAAGTTTTGACTATAAAACTTAAATCTCCTTTGACAGCAGTTTCTTTCTCTAACATCTCTGTTGTCTTCTGTAACACTGGATCTTCCTTCTCTTCGTGGGATACCACCAACACTGTAATGTTACTCCAATGGATTCCACAAAAAGGCCTTCAGTATATTTGTGGTTGCATCAACTTTACAAACTACTGTTATGTCATATTCCTGAAGCTTCACTGCTCATCTTGTCAATTGGCCAAAGGGGTTCTGCCTTGATGGCCAGCATAAAGAATTTTAGTCACTTCAGTGAATGATGTGGCATATAAAAAAATATTGACTGCTTGAACGACTGTAAGGCATTCATTCTCAGTAATACAATACTACTTCTCAGACTATGGAGAATATTGTGGAGGCATAAGCAATCACACTTCTGGTGTATACCTGGAAAGTACTAGAACTGCACGTAAGAGTATCCCCATCCCACCAGCATTAGTGTGTAGTTTTGTGTTGCCATTCTAATTGAAAAGCACCACATTTAGGCACTTCCTTCAGGATACAAAAAGATATGCTGCACTCTTCGCTCCACAAATTGTCATGCCCTTGCACCAGGTTTTTGTAGTGCCCTTGTAACTGAAGTTTTGGCATTTTAACATGAACACAGCCCCAAAACACCTCTCACATCACTAATGTACTAAGAAGTTGGAAAATCTTAAGACTTTTACTGCTTCTTCCTATGGAAGGATTCTATTTCTTTTACCTTGGTGCTCCAAGATTTTTACTTCTTGAGCTACAAAGAACATTTTCTCAGATTCAATTGAAAACCTGCATCATGAACACTCTCCAGCTCAACTGTCAAGTAGCTCAGATGGTCTTCAAATGTCTTTGAAAAAACAATGTCATTCAAGTAGCAAAGACATTATCCATTTCAGACAACAAAGCAGGTTGTTCATTGTGTCTTCAAAGGTGGCTGCAGTGGTGCACAGAACAAAAAACTTTACTTTGAACTTTTGGATCCTGTGTGTAGAAACAGGAAATTTCCCAAAACAATTATGCAAAAAAATGTCAAATTGGCAGGCTTATTAAATACTGCAAAATTTGCTATTTAAGTGTATGAAAAAGTTATAAATCTGATAACAGCAATTTGCCAATATTTGCAGTTGAAACTTACTGAATGCTGAAACTGCACTGTGACCACTACTTTCCTCACGGCCATGGCATTTTTATAAGGTGGCAGAAAACTCAAAACAGTGCTCTGGCTGTAGAAAGCTTTTTACAGGAACCACAACCAGGTTCATCCCAATTTAGGCACATCCTCAGGTGATATATTATGTGTCTGTGGGAGTGACAAGTCGATAGTCGACAAGACACTGAGAGATTCTCTTTACGAGCGGGGTTCTTTGTAGGACACGAGTGTTCGTTTTCCCGCGTTAACGTTGTATCAAGTGTGTTTTGTGCGGTACAATAAAGGTGGTCGTTCACAGTATAAATTCCACACAAGTGTTTTCCTTTATGTAGTGAAATTACCCTTACATAAGTGGTGACCCCGACGTGATTTGAACACGCAACCTTCTGATCTGGAGTCAGGAACCCGACGAAAGGTATTCGACAGCATTCACAACCTGGCACATCCGGGAACCAATGCCTCAGTGAAATTTGTTGGGGTTACGGACCGCATTAAAAACAGACATCAATTGTTAAGGCTTTCGTGGCCACTTGTTGACAAACTGCCTATTGGCTTCTGTCTCGGGTTCTTCGGCCGACGTTCATCTAATGATTTTTCTGACGTTTCGCCAGCACGAGTGGCTGGCATTGTCAAAGCCTCCAGTTCACCACCGGCAATGGAGGGTGAAGCTTTGACAATGCCAGCCACTCGTGCTGGCGAAACGTCAGAAAAATCATTAGATGAACGTCGGCCGAAGAACCCGAGACTGAAGCCAATAGGCAGTTTGTAGACATCAATTGTTCCTCGGCAGAGTTGGTATACGGAGAACCACTCCGAGTTCCAGCAGAATTCCTTGCACCAGTTCCTCTCCCAGATGACACACAACTACCCCACCTCTTGCAACAAATGAGGAAGCAGGCAGAGACACTACGTGCAGCCCCGACGTCTCAGCACGGCACGCATCCAGTGTTCATACACAAGTCCCTCGATACTTGTTCCCACATCATGCTCCGCACAGACCTGGTACGTCATTCGTTACAGCCACCGTACACTGGACCATACCAAGTGCTAGGACGGGACACACACACAATGGATATCCTCCTCCAGGGAAAGTCGACCAAAGTTTCCATTGAGCGAGTAAAACCCGTTTGGACAATGCCAGCACTGACGACAGTCTCACAGACGACTTCAGACACAACTTGCAACGAACCCACACCTTCCGCAGAACCAGACAGCTGTGTCCCACATGAGCCCCACACCAGGGGGCCTAATGCAGCAACAGAATCAGCAAGCAGCACCCACACCCACACTATCCGCACTCGGGCAGGCCGAGAGGTGAAGTTTAAGTACCCCACCATACCGGGTGCTCCGCACTTCAGGGGGGGGGGGGGGGGGGCTGTGTGGGAGTGACAAGTCGATAGTCGACAAGACACTGAGAGATTCTCTTTACGAGCGGGGTTCTTTGTAGGACACGACGAGTGTTCGTTTTCCCGCGTTAACATTGTATCAAGTGTGTTTTGTGCGGTACAATAAAGGTGGTCGTTCACAGTATAAATTCCACACAAGTGTTTTCCTTTATGCAGTGAAATTACCCCTACATGTCTACAACATTATTTTATGCTGTCTTGAAACCTTGAAGCCACTTCCCTATCCCAATTTAGGCACATCCTCAGGTGATATTATGTGTCTACAACATTATTTTATGCTGTCTTGAAACCTTGAAGCCACTTCCCTTCCTTCACATAACTGGTAAAGTAAAACCCACTAGAAGCATTTGTCAAACCAATAAAAGGGGATGTCCCATATGATCAGCTGGAGGAAATGGAGGTACAGCCATAAGGAACACTGAACTAATTAGAGCCCTACACAAGCCGCCATGAACAAAACTGGCAACAAAAATGCCAAACCTGGCAAAAAACACTCAACTGGTTAAAAAAACACCCAATTTGGTGAAAACCAAATTTTGCAAAAAATAGCACCAAAATTGATGAAAATTAACACCAAATTTTGCCATAAAATAAAATGATCTCTATTAGGTGCTATGACATCAATGTTTATCCCAGTAAGCCTCATCAGCCTTGGCTTGTCAATAGCTGGTCATAATACCAATATTGGAGAAATACTTTGGACCCTACAAAGAGCCCAAAGTGTAATCAGTTTGTGAGAATGAGCATACAATCATTTTCGTGACTTGTTAAGCTAACAATAATCAGAGCAGAAGCATCACATGAACACCTTCCTTTTTCACTAAAGGTGAATGAGGACACATACAAACTCATCAAATGTTTGGCTAGACATACCCTGCATGAGCATTGTCTGTCACAATAACACCTTTGGAAGACTGTTTTTCTGGTGTTTTATGGCTGCACGGACCTGCTGCTTGCCATCACCAAATATTTCCTGATTTCCACCTGATATTGTCTCAGTTCTTGAGCATATTCATCTCAGTTCTTGAGTATTTCCCCACTCTCAAACAACTGCTGGGCTATACCATCCCAGTAAAAGCTGGCATTGGGGGAGTCACATCATCCAACATGTTTTATTTAGTGACATGGTCAAATGATTGATGCATTTTGTAGGATCCTGGCCAGCATCCCCTATAAACACTGCGACACGAATGGATTCTGTATGAGGGGGGACCCGAAAGAAACCAAATCAAACCAATATTTTTGTGGGCAGAGCTTTTGTAGTACTTTGTTTAGCTGCTATGAGCAGACAGAGTGAGAATTCCAGAGCCAGTAACCAAGTGTCGTCATTGAAGGTGGTCAGGACTAGTTTCAGCAGAGTTTATATTGACAACAGTTTTGTGTGATTGTCGTTTTTGCAGGGATTGGTTTTCATGAATAGCATGCAGTGGTGAAGCACTGCCTTTTGCTTGGAAAAGTGGAACAGAAACTCTTGTTAAACAGTGTACAAGGATGATGCTATGGAGGAAACTCAGGTGTTTGAGTGGTTTTCCCATTTTAAAAATAGTTCTTCAAAAATTAAGTGATGACAGACCTCATTTTCATTGTCCCTACACGGCCCGAACACATGAAAATGTTTAAAACATTAGTACAATCATTAACAAATAATTCGAACTTTTCTTCAAAAATTCACAGTGACAAAACTTGGTGCTATGATTACAATCCTGAATCAAAGCAACAATCAAGCCAGTCGAAGACATCACATTCACCTTGCTACAAGAAATACTGTCAGGTGAAATCAAACATTGAAACAATGCCAATTTGTTTTTTCGATGAGAGAGGAGTCGTCCATTCAGAGTTTGTTCCATAGTGTTAGACTGTTAACCACGCTCTTTGCTTGGAAGTTTTGAGAAGACTGTGCAACAGTGTGTTGTGGAAGTGGCCCGATTTGTGGCAGTCAGGTAACTAGTTTTTCCATCACGACCATTCCCCTGCTCACACAGCCCTGTATGTACAGTTCTTGAGCAAATATGGTATGACCCCTGTTCTTCTGCCGCCCCCCCCCCCCCCATGCTCACCAGACCTTGCCCCATGCATTTTTTTTGTTTCCTACAATGAAAAGGGACATGGGAGGAAAGCATTTTGCTGATGATGCTGAGCTGAAGAAAAAATGATGGACCGCTGTCAAGCATCACAAAAGATGATTTCAAACAATGTTTCAAAATATGGAGTAAAAGATTAGTAAAGTGCATTAGTGCAAGAGTTCAAGTGGAGGGTGCTTTGAAGAGGATTGAAGGTTTGTGCTTAAAATGTGAATAAATAAGCTAAAAAAAAAATAAGTTTGTTTACTTTTGGGTATCCCTTGTACGTGCATCTGAATGATGATTTTTTTTATTCATTGGTTTGTTGATAATGATGACCATCTGAGTAGCACATTGTTTCTATTTGTGAAGTGATAGCTTCTGCATACCCTTATTGGTACCATGGTGATGTCACTGTCTTATATACTCAATGTCTTTACCAAACTATGTCACATAGAATACATTATCAAATAGCAGCTACAATTGTGTAAGACCAGTGCAGCATTCCACTTGCCTGCTGAAAAACTTGTGGAAGGAACATCTCACTTAAAAAAATGCTCAAGGCAATTTCACTATTGGTGCACCAGTTAATATTGGGTACCATATATGTGTGCAGTGATGGATCTATGACTATGACTGTTAACCTTATGTTGAACCACAACAGCCTAACAAATTTTGTAACCAAGGTATAAGAACAAGTTTGTCTTTGTGGCTGTCCTCCACAGTAAGTACAGAAATATTTGTTTTGTAAATAAAACTGCCTTTTCTTGCTGCAACTTAATTTATTTTTCCCAAACACATTTCACCTTTTGCTCTAAGGCATCTTCAGTGGGCTCTACCCCAATTCAGTTCAAACAGCTAATGTTGCAATTGTTTTGTCATATTTTAACCACATTTTCTGAGCAGCATGCATTGTTCTTTGGGAACTGGGTGAACTGTTTTTAATCTTTGCATTGATACGGTCATGCAAACAAACCTGTTATTCATGCCATGCCAGACATTTCCATGTGGTCTATACCATAAATTCAAAAGACTTCACCTGAATGTCCATAAATCCACGCGAAACATAAAATTCAACACCATATGCAAATGTTATGATCTTGTACCTAAATATATCAATATAAGGAGTAAAATAGTTCACCAGTGACCAAAAAGCAATACATGCTGCTCAGAAAACGTAGTTAAAATAAAACATAAAAAAATGTGACATGAAGTGTTTGATAATCTAAAAATAATAAACTGTATCATTCTAAACCCCACTGAAGATGCCTTGAGTAAGAAACAGCTGAAATTCGTCTGGGAAAAATAAATCAAGTTGCAGCAAGAAAAGGTGGTTTCATTTACAAAACAAGCTGCAAGACTTTTTCTATTTTCACAACAGATACGAAAATAGAAACTATCAGACTGTTGTAAAAACTTTAGTTTTAAATGGGAAAGCAGTTGTCACAGCATGGATAATAACCATTAAAATTCTGTAAATATTTCTATTACATGTGGGGGTCACTATGTAAGATATGAGCATTTTATAGTTTTACACCTTCACAATCAGTTATGTGACTGAACTACCTTATCTGAAAGCTTTTAACTAAGGTTATCTTTACACTTCGAATTAATGTGATGGGCCTTTTCCATAAATAACAGATTTTTTAAAAATGTGTCATTCAGTAATCTCTTGGTGTCACAGAACATAGTAATAACTATATGTTCAAAAGAAAGCTGGGTGCTCATGACCTCAGTAGTTGAGTGCCCTTAAACCCCACCACCCACCACCAGAAAGCTGGGATATAACTATAATAAATGTTCTACTTAAGTGCCTGCTCTCAAATTTGAAAGAACTGGCAAAAAATTAATCAAATTTGTAAAACCTGTAGGTACTACTGAACTACTTAAATATTTATTCAATGTAATATAGGCAATGTATTTTGAATTTTAACAATATATCATATAATAACTGAGCCATCAAAGTAGGCTGTCATTAATAATGATATACTGTTTCCCTAGTTACTACTGAAAAATATCTTAATCTAATGGAATTAAAATTCAGAATATTTACATAAAAACAAGAAAATCAAGCTATATAATATACTGCAGCACTTACTGCAGCTTCAGTTTACTCATATTCACATTCATAAGGGCTATTTAAAAGCAAACTTTTCTCTGCGACAGTACACTTTAGCTGCTCCTTCTACTAGTTAAAAACATAACATCTGGTTTATAAAGCTGTGTGCATTTTATAGTGAAGCTGAATCTCCAACTTTGCTAAGGCTTGTGACAAACTGCTGCTATCAAATTAATACTCTTCCAAACCTGTTCCTTTGTATTATTGCATTTTTCTGGACATATGCAATGAAATGATGTCAACAAAACAAAAAATTAGAAGTGAGAGAATTATTGCAGCAACAAGGATTGATGCTAACTTTCTCAGTTTGACGATAGCTTGGTGAAAGGCCTTTACAACAGGTACTACTCCCAAAATCCATATGAAGATCTCCAGGGCTCTTAATACACCACCCATTCTGATCAACTAATCACAAAAAAGTACCTACCCCATTACCCAAAACATCCACGGACTGTAACAACTGAACTAAATACTCAATATGGCTTCAATTAACATTCATTATACCCTGAAAGAAGGAGTGTCTTGTCCAAAATTCATACTTCCTTTCACAAAGGGATGTTCCACTGCCCAAACTACAAAACATTTTGGGCACACTGTATGTAATAAATTGTTGTTCCTAGCTCATTGACATAAGAGTCTTCTTAGTGTGAAAGACCTAGTTGCAAAACTTTTCTCATCCAGCAAGCGAGATATTTTTATTCTGGTCCAGTCACTACAGATTTTATCTCACCAGAACAACGGCACTGTAGAAGACTTTAAACTCCATTGCAACAAAGCATAACTTTTTATGATGGCATACTAAACTGCCAGCAGTCTGCCCAAATCATTGGCCACCAACATTCTGGCCCATGGCAGGTCTGACCACTTAATTTAAAATCACGTTCCTCAGCACAAGATGGTCACATATTAAGTGGTTATAATTCATTCAAGTTCAGTATCTCACAGAGGTCCAGTGTAGGCTGTAGTTCTCTTATGGCAGCAAAATTTGGTAGAAATTCTAATGCTTTGATGTGGAACCAATTTACACTGGAAAAGAAAAAGGTTCCAATTTCGGCCACCAGCTGCAAATCTAGCACTGTGCGTGCAAGAAAGATGTCTAGAAATGTTTCCATTTATAATGGATTAGGAATGGGAGGTGGTCAGAAAGGTCAAACATGTGAGGAAGGCATAATAAAATGGCTCTGAGCACTATGTGACTTAACTTCTGAGGTCATCAGTTGCCTAGAACTTAGAACTAATTAAACCTAACTAACATAAGGACATCACACACATCCATGCCCGAGGCAGGATTCAAACCTGCGACCATAGAGGTCGCTCGGTTCCAGACAGGAAGGCATAATATGGATTTCATTATTAAACATCACTTACATAATTTGTTCAAATTTGTTCAAAATGAGCACTGGAGATGCCGACAAGATGATGCACAGTGCCAGATTTGTACTGGGTGGCCAAAATTGGAACTAAATTTTTTTCAGCATAAATTGTTTCTACATTAACACATTAGAGTAGCTACCAACTTTTGCTGCCTTGCAATAATTACAGCCCATAGTGGACCTCCAACCGGTACAATGGCTACTTCACAACTTACCACCTGGATTTTATTTCTGCCTGTAACACTCTATTGTGCCCAAGTTTAACTCAACATTTTTTTCCTTCTGGTATTATAATTGTGAATGTCAAAATTATTTTAAAAAAGGGAGACAGAGAGCATGAATGAATAAATAAATAAAGAAGAGTTCAGGAGGTGATCTTTAAACACTCTTCTACATCTGAAGAAATAGCACATTAAAATAATGTCTATACTACTAATTATTTTACGTTAATGTTATAAATGCATATTCTCAGTTACATGTGAATGCTGAATTTGACATACCTCTGGTATACCTGAGCCACAGGCGTAAGGGGCAAACATCCGTACCAAAGATGCAGCAAGTGCAGCAAAAATGAGAGCCCACACAATGTAGAAAAGGTAGGAAATTATATATGGGCCCACCCCTTCTCTTGACTGACTGAAAACTTCTGGCCATGTCCACCACTAAAATGAAATACATACCCATAAGAACAACAACCACCAATTCTCCAAAACATGCAGGTACAAATTAGTATCAAAGTATTTTAATGACAATAAGGCTATTAAATAGGGGTAACAGAATGAAGTAAACATAAATTATGTGATACTGAATGAATTACATTGGGATTAGTGCCACGTAACTGCTATACAACATACACAAATATTTATATGCTTTGCAGATATGGCCAGATGTAGGGTATATACAAATAAAATACCGATTACTATGCTTCCTTTGATTCTGCAATTTAATTTGTGATCACTTTTTAGTGCAGCTCACCAACCCTAGATGAAATTTTCTGATTTCAAAAATATAGAATACAAATTATCTGTGTGAACTATAGAACAGCCAGCACAGGCCTTTTCAAGCAACAGGAAATACAAACTACTACTTCCCAGAATATTTATTCTTTAATGAATTTTGTCATAAATAATATATCTTTTTCTAACCAAACAGCTAACGCACTTTTAACTTATATCGTGTATTTTTTATGTAATTTTTTGTTTTTTCTTCGTTTTAAATGTAAACTACTAAATTCTAATTGTGAACGGCCAGGCTAGTGTCCCTGTGTTCTTCTCTCCATCAATAGGTGGCAGCACTTTTGCTACTCCGGTTTACCAATTTGCCGCCTCGTTCACATCCACTACTCCCTGTTCTGCGCTCATAGGCAGCACACAGCGACTGGTACATGCGGCGCTCAGCAACCACAGCACAGCGTAAGTGTCGTGACATCATTTGTATATTTCCCTACCCAGGCAGTCATCCATAGTACTGTTGGGTGCCACTTGCACATTAACGTAGGTTTCACAGCACCTAGCCCAACCGGCGGTTTCGAAATGTTTTTAAAAGTTTTTAAAAAATTTTAGGGAAACATTTTTCCTTGTTTTTTGTGTGTTATGGTGTGCGAAAATTATTTCCCGTCTTTTACTATTTCCAGTACGATACCTGAGGACGGGCTTATAACAGTCCGAAACTGGTCGTGTGAAAATAAATTTACAACTGAAGCGGTATTTTCAATCTCTGCTATAATGCTCAGTTACGGATGTTCTTCCAACAGGATTGCTTAAGTAAGGTATTCCCAACATGGATGCATAAATTGATTCAATAAATTTTTCTAAATTCCTAGACAACCACATTTTTCGTAAACTAAAATTTTGAGAATATTCATGGTCCATGCTGAAAACCAAAATGGCTAAGATACCAGCCATTTCCAGGTAACTGTGTAGTTTCTGAAATAACACTTTGTTCATAAGCCAGTCCTAAAGCTCTCAAATGTCACCCAGTCAGCAGCCTGTGCCTGGTACTGGTTGAGTTAACAAGCATGTAACATCTATGCTCTTGATATTTGCTCATGTTATAATGATAAACAGTTTGTTTGTGGAAATACATCGCACCTGCACTGCAAAAACTGAATAATGCCAACATTTAAAATTTTTCAAGTGATTTTTGCAACTCAAGTTTATGAATATTTCAAATGAATTGCATTGTGGTTCGTTCAAGACAACTGTCATTGTCATTCGAACAAGCTATTGTTGAGCATTGTGACTTAATTAATGACTGAAGAAGGTTAACTATTGCAGTGTACTTATGACAGATTTCTGTCAGCCAGTACTGTATGTAGACTGTGATGAACAGTGTTTTGTGCCACACTTTATAACTTAGTCTAGTGACTTGGTAGAACTACCACTGATTGTTGGACAGTGCTTCTTTAATGTGCATTTTGATCATTTTGCAATTTGTATGTGTACTTCTGGCACTGAGCTTTTTGTTATTTGTGAGAGCTGACCTGACTGTACAAGCTAATATTTTTCACAAAGTAGGGAAACTGTTCATTGTCCAAACAGTATAACTATGAAGGTAATATAGCGTGAAAAAGTGCAATCTAAATTGTGGTATTCCATTCCATTCCATTATGACAGATGCAGCAACAGTAGATAAATGAGTCAAATGAGTGAACAGTCTCTGTTACAATTATGTAATTGTTTTATTACTTTATTTCATGTGATTAACAGGTCATTACAATGGTTGAACGCTGAAAACATTGAGTATGGGACCCATTTGTCATGTAAAATAGCAGTGGAAAACACCCCCGTCATAAACTACAAGTTATGTAGGGGAACTCATAGCAGAAGGAAGAGCAGCTGCAGCAATAAGTACAAGTTTAAAACCATCCAAACATTTGTCTGGTTATAAATGTGTACCTACCACTGCACTGGCTCTTCCTTCTGCCCTGTACTCCCCTACATTAACTTTTAGTTTATGACTAGTGTGTCCACCACTGTTTTACACAACAACTGGATCCCATACTTAACACTTTCAGCATACAACTAATATGATGTTGTGCTAACCGTGTTAAACGCATAACTGGAATTAATAAAGCAATTACATAACTGCATTTGAATCACTAAATTGTGGTGATGAGTACATTTTTTGAGCAAACAGCATCAAATGCTGACTAAGATTTTCAGCTTCAAGTCAACAGATAGAAGTGTTGCTGAAGAAGTGATTGAGACTACTAAATTAGGACGGTGCTTTGTAGTGTGTGGTGC
Source organism: Schistocerca nitens (assembly GCF_023898315.1). Classification (NCBI taxonomy): domain Eukaryota; kingdom Metazoa; phylum Arthropoda; class Insecta; order Orthoptera; family Acrididae; genus Schistocerca; species Schistocerca nitens. Next base: position 793,464,651 of record NC_064618.1, on the reverse strand, counting down.
ACGTGCAGGTGAGGAGCACATCGCAGTACAAGTGTTATGTTAATGAATTCACATGTGTGTTTGGAACAGTGATAAGCATACTGGTGGACAGAAAAATCTATGAACTTGTGAACAGGTAAAGAGTGACTTTGGGAAGCATGAACTGGAGGTTACTGTGGCAGTGAACAGTGTAAACATTCCATCTGGCACAAATGAAATAAACTAAACAGGACTGTCTCTTCAAATGAATGATGATAAAAGGACAGTGTAGCAACAAACCTATGCCACCACAGGGAGAGAAATTCAGTCTATTAAGGATGAGGAGGTTGTGCCATTCTGGAACAACCGTAAGCCAATAAGGAGTCCCACCCTAGAATTTTGGAATTCAGTAGTAAACACTGCAGACTAACGTGGAAGTGCAATGAGCTGATGTGGGAGTTACGAGCAGAAGCAGAAAGCAGATGGCAGCTACAGGCTGTAGCAGCAACTTGCACTGGGACTGGGACAATTTAAAGGTAAAGTATTCTAATTACTGAGTGTAATAAAACATTTACCAAGATGAGAGATGGTGAGAGAGAATACTGTGCTTAATAACGAAGGACAGGTGATAACAATCAAGAGTAAGGCTAATGATGATCGTATGTTTGAAGATACGAAAGAAGAGGTAAAATTAATGGAGGAAAAATGTAACAATTCAAAATGAACTTTATGATGAGAGTGGGCTTAGATCAAGGCTAGATTCACCTTCATATAATGAGATAAATAAAAGTCATGTTATGACTTTAGATCAATATTAGGGGTGCTCATGTACAGTCCGAGTGAAAAACTAGATGAAAATAGCAGTGAGTTGGATTTAAAGTTACACAGTATACCAGTGCAAGTAATGGACTGTAGTCCAATTAAATTCAGGGATGCTGAGGGAACTGGATTTGGAAATGAGTTGCTAGTAGTCAATGAGTTCTGCTATTTGGACGGAAAAATAACATAAAACGGCTGAAGTAGAGACAATATAAAATGCAAACTAGCAATAGCAAGGAAAATGTTTCTGGGAAAGGGGAATTGGTTAACATTGAATATAGTCCTTTTGTATTGTTGCGAAATAGGGGAGATAGTGCCACAGACATGATACGTGAACTGGAGTGGCAATCACTAAAACAAAGACATTTTTCGTTGTGACGGGATCTTCTCAAGAAATTTCAAACACCAGTTTTCTCCTCAGATTGTAAAAACATTCCGTTGGCACCCACATACATATGGACCAATGATTATCACAATAAGATAAATCAGGGCTCGCACTGAAGAATTTAGGTGCTCGTTACTCCCGTGTTCCATTCAAGAGTGGAACGGAAGAGGACCAGCTTGAAGGTGGTTCATTGAACCCTCTGTGAGGCACTTTATTGTGAAAAAGCAGAGTAATCACGTAGATGTAGGTAATTTTAAATGTCAGGAATTTTTTCTGTAGATATTTGTCTTGAGTGCAGCCTTGTATGGATGTAAAAGGTGAATAATAAACAGTTCATAAATGAAGAGTGTCTAAGCTTTTGAAATGTGTTACTATAGAAGCATGCTGAAGATTAGCTGCGTAGATAGCATTACTATTGAATCAAATTGAGCTAGCAGTTCATAGTACATCTTGTCTAAAAGAAGATATTCACTGATATAACACATTCTGAAGCATCAAGGAATTATTTATTGGTTAGGGAGAGAAATGTGGAGAGTAAAAATTCTGAGGTATGACTACAGTACACAGGTTCAAATGAATGTAGGTTGCAGCAGGTACACTAACACAAGGAAGCTTTAACAGAACAGACTATGGATGCAGCACCCTTCTCTGTTTGACGGTGGCTCAAAATGGCTCTGAGCACTATGGGACTCAACTGCTGAGGTCATTATTCCCCTAGAACTTAGAACTAGTTAAACCTAACTAACCTAAGGACATCACAAACTTCCATGCCCGAGGCAGGATTCGAACCTGCGACCGTAGCGGTCTTGCGGTTCCAGACTGCAGCGCCTTTAACCGCACGGCCACTTCGGCCGGCTTTGACGGTGGTTTTGAGTATAAAATAAACAGACGACTCTGATGTCAACCTTTTTTCAGATCAATAAATAATGGTCCCCTATCTTCCCTGCTTGACTTGGCACAGACCATGCATCAGCACACATCACCTTGACTCACTGCTATGGCCACTCTTGTCACTGCTGCAGTACTGGTTACCGTATTTACTTGAATCTAAGCCGCACTTTTTTTTCCAGTTTTTGTAATCCAGAAAACCGCCTGCGGCTTAGAATCGAGGGCAAAGTAAGCGGAAGTTCTAAAAAATGTTGGTAGGTGCCGCCACAACTAACTTCTGCCGTCGAATATATGTAGCGCTACACAGGCATGCTTTGCAGGCACAAAAATAAATACTGGAGCCAAAACCTCTGCGTCAGTAAATAAATTTAAAAAAAGGTGGGAGACGAGCTTTTTTCTCCGCCCCGAGTTTCAATCATTGCATTTTCATACTTTATCCAACAAAGTAAATACAAATTCCGTATTGTTCATCCTCGAATGTGGCAGCATTTCAATGTACTACGAAAATCCGACTGGCAAGACTGTTTTGGGATGTTTGTCAATATGGCCAACTCTACGTTCTGAATTTTTTTCCTACCTGTGAGAAGAGATGGTTGCAAATAGGAACTTTTCTGAATTATGAATCACATGCAGTATTCTCTTCACCATAAGAATAATACGAATATAAACATTTTGCCATGTATTCTTTCATGTTTTCTGCTATCTCATTTAAATCCTGTCAGCCTAATAAACTACGAAACTAAAGTGAGACAACAGCAAACACGGAAGAATATACATATCACGTCATGTTTATATTCATATTATTCTTATGCCTAATAGTGATACAGTCAGAAATGAAGCATGGCAATTGACTAGATTTTTAAATCCAAGACGACTCTAATTTCTGTGCAGAATGTAATGTATGAAAGAGGCGTCTGCAAAGATTTTCAAACTGAGAAAAATTTTCGCTAAACTCGCGTTCAGAACATCTCGTATCATATGCAGTCTATTATTTGGTTCTTGTTGATCATTATCAAAGAAAGCAGCAAAGAAAACAAATAGCAGTCTTTTGCCATTGTTTCGCTAATGAGACGATTCCTCTCTCTCTCTCTCTCTCTCTCTCTTTGTAAGCGGCGGTAGCATGCACAAAAGCAAGCCATGCCGCGAGCGGCGGCAGGTCGTAAACACTCATTATCAGAACGCAACACACAATGCATGACAGTACAATAATGCATTTTCAGCTTAGAGTGACGTAAACACCTATAACAAAAATAAGCAATCAATTCAAACCAGATGAAGCACGTGAAAAAGGAAGGGTACCCATATAAATATGGACGGAGCGCCTGACACATAGCAATGGCTACCTGGTAAAGCTTAACTGCTAAGCGTACGACATGAACCAAACTACTGTAGTTGTATCGTCATTCATTCGACCTAAATCTAGCAAAAAATGGTTCAAATGGCTCTGAGCACTATGGGACTCAACATCTTAGGTCATAAGTCCCCTAGAACTTATAACTACTTAAACCTAACTAACCTAAGGACATCACACACACCCATGCCCAAGGCAGGATTCGAACCTGCGACCGTAGCAGTCCCGCGGTTCCGGACTGCAGCGCCAACAAATCTAGCAATGCACTTCTGAATTGCTCCAATGTATTCCTGTAATCTGACCTGGTGGGGATCCCAAACACTAGCTGTACTTGATAATAGGTCACACTAGTGGTCTACAAGCTGTCTCCTTTACAGATAAACCACACTTTCCTAAAATTCTCCAAATAAACCCAAGTCAGTCAGTCACCTTTCCTACTACTGTCTTTCTGTGTTCATTCCAGTTCATGTCGGTTGGTTTACAACATTATGCCTACATATTTAATCAATGTAACCATGTCGAGCTACACACTACTAAGGGCATATTCTAACAATATGGGTTGTTCTTCCTGGTAATCTGCAACAACTTACATTTTTTCTACATTTGGAGCAAGCTGCCATTCATTACACCAACTAGAAATTTTGTCAACGTCATCTTTTATCTTCCTACAGTCACTCAACAATGATACCACACAGGATCATCCAGCAAACTGTCACAAACTGCTGCTCATCCTGTGCATCAGATCATTTATGTATGTAGATAATAAGATCACTCCTACACACTTCCATGGGGCACTCCTGACGATACCCTTATGTGTAACGAACACTCACATTCGAGGACAATGTACTGCATTCTGGTGCTTAAGAGATTTTTGAGACACACACATATCTGGGGACTTAGTCTGTATGCTCATGTATTCAATTCAATTTTTATTATCACATAACATGCCTTATACAATCAAAGATTGTGACATAGGTGACTTGTCAGTTTTACACTATATATAACAATACTAAAAATAGACAAACTAATAATACACATGGTGTAACATCTTCAAAGAGGTATTTTAATTACAATTATAATGCATTGTTACCATTCATGAAATTTTCTACACTATAGTAACATTTATCTTTCAGATATTTTTCCAGGTCTCTTTTGGTACCTTTTACCTTTGGGTCATCCATATCTTTCCATATTTTATTTACAAATTTCATGCCCATATAGTATGGGGTTTTTTCATATGATTTTAAACGGTGGGTAGGTAACATGTAGCTCGTTCTATGTCTAGTATCATATTGATGCAAGAAGAAGTTGCCCTCAAAAAGTTGTGGGTTTCTTTTCGTGAAAGTGAGAGTTTCATAGATGTATATGCTTGTAATGTTCATTAGATCCAGTTTTACAAATAAAGGTTTGCAGTGTTGCTTTGGTTTTGCTCCCACCATTGCTCGGATGATTCTTTTTTGTAGTCTAAAAGCTCTAAGTAAATTTGTTTTTTCAGACCCCCAGAAAATTATACTATACCTAATGACTGAAACAAAATATGCATTATATACAGTTTTTCTTACAGCTAAATCAGTAATATTCCACAAGATATTCATAATATATACAAGGCTATTTAGTCGACCCAGTACGTTGTCCACATGGCGACTCCATAACAGGTTTTTATTGACTAACATGCCAAGGAATTTGACACAGTCTGCTGTCTCTAATTTATTCATTAACAGTGTGCAGTGGGGCAATGCACCAAATGTTTTCCAGAAATCCAGGAATATGGAATCTGCTTGTTGCACTCTTAGCAATGTGCAGTGCATAAGCAAATTTCATAACTTAAAGCTCTGCAGATTTAATCAGGAACTTTTATCGGCAGACACAAATGAATTCTTTGTGCACTAACACACTGGGTAGCCAGTCTAAATAAAGGTCACCAGATTCACTTTTATCTGTGGGATATAGTTAAACTTCTCAAAACTTCGAAGTTAATTATTAAAGCCCTGTATCTAACTACTCTCTGAAAGACTAACATCTTATCACTAGACTGTAAAATGAATCAGCTAGTCACACAGTAATACCACACTGAAATTTCCTAATGAACAATTCCACACTCATGAACTGGAAAAAAAACAAAAAGAGTGTGTGTGTGTGGGGGGGGCGGGGGGGGGGGGGGGGGGGGGAGCTCCTCAGCACAATTTTACGCCCATAAACGGTTTGAATGGTTTGTAAATTTTTCTACACTGTAAAAGTAACTTCACCTATACGTAAGTATCTTTATTCTCTTAAATAAGAACTGTACAACAAAAGCTCTGCCCCAGAGGGCCCGTGACTGCCATCTAAACCCAACATGGTCTGCCACCAGATTCCTCAGTTTCGTGAGCCCCAAAGTGCTCCACGAAATAGTTATATCTATCCTTTGAACTAATCATACTTGGGAACACAAACCAGGAATCTCGATTTTCTATTTCATATTCCTGATAAAAGCACATCCATAAGATGCTGCTACCTACTAGGACTCTCAAAAATTTCTTTCCAACAGGTATCATACGCAACATCTGTCATTATCTGAAGTCACAAGCCACCAAGCCTGCTTAGTAATCTCTGACCACTACAGATTTAGGATGATTAGCACAAGACCAGCCAGTCACCTTTAGAATGGCCAAAACACCCTCCCTCATGCTGCCATAAAATTGCCCTGGCAAGCACAATAGAGCATGAACACATGAGAGCCACCAAAATAGGTGCACATAAAATTACACTTTAATAAATATTTTGTCTGGAATGAGAAACACCATGGCATTTAAACTGGATACTACATGAAACAACAGACAAACAGCATTCATTTGTGCTGTTTTATTAGTTTCTGGATTCTCACTGGATATTTGTTAAGATGGAAAGTAAGGAGCATAGCAACAAATAAAGATATAATAGTAACATACCACTGTAGCCTTAATGAGTAGCCCAGTAACAACTCATATACAGATCAGATCTTACATTGCATGTAATGTTAGCATCAAACGCAAAAAGTAGCTAGCTGTCTACAACTTTGAAAAATTACCTGTGAGCAGTTACCATTATCAAATGTTGTCTCATTAGATGACCAACAACACTGTTCACGATTGAGCCAAAATGCCTGGGGGCAAATTCCGTATTTCAGATCTGACATCCAGCTTGCTCCGATATCTATCACACCGGCTACCACACCTGTAAATACACCTACAAGCAGCACACAGACCCAACCTGACCATGCATCATGTGCTCCTTTTATTAAGTCACATATCGAATCTTGCTTCTTTTTCACAATGTACCGGTGACGCATTCTGTCACGTGCAATGTCTCGCTGCCAGTCAATCGTGTGGAAATCATCATACTGGCCGATGCCTGGGATGTCATCGGCATCACCTGCAACTAAGAACACCATGTTTAATAATTATGTTACCTGAGACAATACATTAAAATTCTTCCACTGTAACATAAATAATTGCTTTATTGTCACGGTTTTACTATACTGCAGTATTATTACTGATTTCCATGTTGCAACATTCACGATTGAGTCACTTACAATTCCAAAATGAACTTTTTCATTGGAACCTAGAAACTAAATCTATTCATTTCTTGTTTTAATAAGAACATGAGCCAAGACATGTCACTAATCACTGGAATAAAAAATGCACTGACAAAATGAATGAAGCTTATTCTTGTAGAAAATGAAAATTATGAAGTTATTAATTACATATTGTCTAACTAAATAAACATGAACAAAAGCATATGCCACCACAGATTTCAACATCATCAGCCTTTTATTGTCAATAGAAAAGCAATTCAACAGTAATGAGAGATTTGCAAGCAAATCAGAATCATCAACCTTTTATTGTTAACAGAAAAGCAATTCAACAGTAATCAGGGATTTGCAAGCAAATGAGATGTATAAGGAAAAGATCCTTGTGAAAGTATAGCTCGCCATAAAACAATAGCTTCATGTTTTTAAAATAACATGCCTTTTACCAAAAGCAGAGAATGCTGAATGCAAATCAGACACAGCAAGAGATTTCCAAGAATACTCCCCATCAGTAATTTCACTCAACACTCACCTTGAGGTTCCACGAACGTGACTGCACCTTTAAAAAACAAAGGCTAATTTCTAATACAATATTAAGAGGCAACATATCACACAACTAATCTAATAAAAAAAAAAAAGTCACTCCAATAGTTAAGCTGCATAAACGATAGCTATTCTAGTTAGTAATGTAACTTTTGTCACAAAAATATTAAAGCACATTAGGATGTTTTGTTACAGTTTAGCCCCAAAATCCACAACCGAACTTCTAACACTGAATATGCATTAAGATGTATGATTAGAAGAATATTTTGACTAGAGTGTGTCCTGTCGGTGGGCCAGATCTTATGATTTGGCATGATTTAACTTCAAATATATTTATACAGTTAGTCACAAGCACTTCTCAATGCTTTTCAACATATTTTTTTCAGTTTTATTCTGTCACTATGAAAATCGAGCCAACCGAAATGATTTATCAAAACAGATTGTTAGTTAGGGTTTCTATGATTATAGTTTGATTTCAAATATTCTTAATAACTTGCTAGTTTTAATCATATTGACTGATGCTTCAATTTTGTCTTTCAGAAGACAATTTTAACTCCTACACAAACAACAGTATTGCCATTTTATTACCTGCTCTTACAAAATTTCCAGGCCCTTGCTTTATCTTTATTCATACAGAAATGTATTGTCAAATATCTGTCTTACTTTGAGATAATTCTACTTACAAAATAGAGTCAAGCTGCAGATGCAAAATTATTTCACTGTATCACACTTCCTAATACAACCTCCATTTCCTATTATAGTATTCTCGTTTCACCCCCCCCCCCCCCACACACACACACAGCACGCAAAGTGTTTTCTGTAGTGATACTCTGCACCAATAGCTTTCCTTTAGTTCCCTGAATTTAATCATATGCAGAGGTTATACACTAACATAGGGGTATCCGTGATGGACCTTCAAGTGAATTAAATAATAATGCACACTACAAAATTTACTATATTAAACTGTTCATACAAAATGTTTTCTAGGTGTAGATGTGAATCACTTATAAATTAAGTAATGAAAATACTTTACAAGTCTTGATAAGACACTTACCATCTGGATGACCCGAGTATTTAATCGCAGATACTTGAAAAAGGAAAAAAAGGGAAACACAAAATAAGGATTGAAACAGAAAATAACATGCAATTCAAACAAAACAGATGCAAAAAATGTAAATAAATACTTCTAAGTGTCAGAAAGCAAATGAAGTAACCACTTATCCTCCGAAAATTATATGGGAACCCATACTTATACAGCATAGTGTTCGCTTTTACCACCACTGATCCTCAAAAATGTAAATCCAGTAAGGTTTATACATAAGAACTTTTAACTACTGAAAAAAGAAAACCGTTTCCCTGGATACACACCCATAAACCAAAATACACTTACTGCTCAAAATAAAATGCATACTACCTGCTTATATTATTTTCAATCTTGCAAAGGTATATTTTTAGGCTTTTGGGCTCATAAACAGCTGAAGAAATCTCCTGTAGTGATTTCTTTTATGATGTAAATACAGATAAATCCAAGACACAAATTTGCAGCATAATGAGACAATGAGTGAGGTAAATACTATCAAACAATTACAGGTTTTTGGAAGAAGAAGCTACTGGTAACCTGGCTACATCAGATATAATCTTATAATAATAATCTTCATGATGTTTAATATTCCACACAGAAAAAGCCTGGGGAAAATACCATATATAAGAGAAATATCTGCTTCATTGGGTTTTTACAATTCAGGACATTTAGTAGTATTGTAGCCATTTTATAACCATGTACATTTCAGTACATTAATGGATATGTACAACTTTAAAATGAATATCATAGAAAACAAGTGACTAATAACTACATGTAGGATGCTAACAGAGTAAAATACATAGTTTTCTCGATTTTTTATAATATGCTTAATGATTAAATCTTTCTAAAACAAAGTCCAACTTAATAAATCTATGCAAAAATACAGTCCTACTGGTACACAGACATGATAGTTATGAGAAGCTTTCGACAACATTAAATAAACCTCCTCATAATACTGAGCATTTGAAATTTAAGATTCTGTCAGGAGACTGTAAGACAGAGGAAATCGTCCAGAAAATCGTTTTCTTGCCATATTATCTGGAACTTGCTGGCAGTGTATATTCACATTTTCTCATTCATATGAAACATTAAATGATGTATGCTACACATTTATACGCCCCCCCCCCCCCCCCCCCCGCAAAAAAACTGACATGAATGTAATGAAGTAACAATACCCAAGCAGAACACTAACATTTTTTCGCACAGATTCACAGGTGATCTACAGCCTACCTTCTGTAAACTATTTTGGAATGAATGAATGAATGAATGAATGACTAAACTGTATACAAACGGCTGCACATTATTTAAGAAGCATAAACTCGCCAAGACTTTCCCTGGAGGGAAAACTGATCTAACACGTTTTGTTTATGAGACTAATTTAAAAACAACAGCACACACATACCCACACTAAAAAAAAGGAAACAGGCCAGTAGACCAGAATAATTTTATCTTCAAGCAGCTTCTCATGCAATATTAGATTTGTGGCACAGAATAAACGAAGATACTGCGTTCAAAACAAAATGCAATATGCACTGTACATAAACAGGCGAACATGAAAATAGCAAGAAGCAGGAAAAGAAGAGGTAGCGTAAGCCATAGCTATGTGAAGCGAAATGATATCCAACATGTAAATAATTTACTACATACGAAAAAGGAAAATAGATGCTTACAGTGTGATGCTGCCAATTCATCTTGATGAATGGAGCGTTCAGTTACAGTTCCTGTCGTTGTAATGTCAATCATCTCATCATCTGAACTAATTGATGCAGCTCGAAACTGTTGTCCGTTCACGAGTTGTTGCTTCACACAAAACAAGGGGATAAATACGTACACATATATAAACATAGAACTGTCATTAATGAAAGAATTGAGGTTACGTACTTGGTCATCAACCGCATGATAAGAAGTGGGAAAACTCATTGGTATGGCCGCATTGCCTCTTAAAGGCGCCTTTTCCATGGCTTAAACTGCAATGAACTCTGTGAAAGATACGAAGAAATTAGCGAAATGTATCAAGTATACGCAATGACATCAGACTTGACAAAAGCATCATGGCGACGTCTGACATGCAGACGACGCATTACATTTCTTACAAATGAAAATAAACTTTCTCCTGTTTAAGTCTTCCTTACCATCTTAGACGTTTTTTTGCTCCTATTCAATCAATGAAATTTATGGTATCAAATTCACTATTCTTTTCATCAATATGCTTTATCAACTTCTACAAATCACCACCTTTTGCCCCAGGCAAACTGTCTCGTTACGCGATCATATGTTTCCCACGTAGGTCACATATATGACTGAATAGTGATACTGTTTTAAAATAAAGTAAAACAAATGGCAACAATAAATAAGATTTTAAAATTATTTTTAAAAAATGTCCATAATTTTTTCAGGTGTATAATGAGAAAATTCCAGGAATAGAAGTACAACGAATCATATAGTAGAGAGGCAAAGTATTTTACTAATCCACTTGCAGAAGATGTGGCAACATTTAGGTATTTTGAACCTCCCAATGTGGCAATGTCATTTTTTTGTTTTAATTTAGTTATATTGAATATATAAAATTGGTATTCTGTCAGTAAGTTCAATATTGAGCTCACTTCATTTGTTCAACCCTGCTAGAACACGCTTCAAATCAGTAAACAAATCGCTGTGCATTTTTCACTTTTGCAGAGTTGTCTGCTGGGATTTTCTGTAATCATTCTAATGAGGGAGCAGTTTTTTTAACCTCAAAAACATAATTTTTATGTTAAGGCCAATTCACCTTGATCGTCACGTCACGTCGAAACATGAATTTCAATTAGCGGGATTCGTATTCAATGGACCGTCACGTCAAGATTTCTCGCGAACACAGTTATGACGGTTTTGTCGTCTGCTGAAATCGGAAGTTGTTTAAACCATGGGAGAATGTCACGAAGATGCTGAACTGGAAAACTCTTCAAGAAAGACGTAAACTATCCCAAGAAAGTCTATTAACCAAGGTTCAAGAACCGGCTGCGCAAACTCATGTTATAGCAGTGGATTCTGCGCTTTTGTATCTCCTTAACCCTCCTAGAACCACTGGGGTCAATATGACCCCATAAGCACATTTGAAATATATACCCCCTTGTTTTCAAAACCATTATTTTCAAAATTAATGGCTTTATCTCTCTAAGTTGCTGTTACGTAATGACACTTTGTTCAGTTTTACACTTGCAACATATTAAAATTTCTTTATGGGTACTGAGTACCACTGGGGTCAGCATGACCCAAATCTAAATTTTTCATTTGTTACTTGAATATAAAATTATGAAAACAGAATGGCGAATGTTATATTAAACAGACGTTATACGAAACACCTGCAATAATGAAACTAACATTTCCCAATTATTATTTATACCTATTGTTGCCACTTCTTGCCTCAGCCGTTGCTGTGTATTGCCTCAGTTGTTGCTAGTGTTTCTAAGCGTGCACAAGAATTGCATTATGACTAGAAAACAATTGAGTAGTGCTGAAATACAAGCACTTTTGAATGAAGAAGTGACATTAGGGGATATACCATCTGATAACGATGAAGATATTGATACTATTATTTCTGGAGGTAGTGAATCAACTGAAGATTCTGATGAAGATGTTGGGGATTTGGAATCTGTACTTCCTGAAGCTGCTGACATCTCAAATTTGAATGTTTTCAAGTAAGTACTGTATGTATAATCTACCATACGTTTGCAAAAACTTTAAAGATGGTACTAATAATAATATGTAAGTACATATGTAAAATAGTAATCCCATTTTTTCAGGTCGAGAAATGGAAATGAAATATGGGAAAAAGTCCTGTTAGATTACATGGGTGACAGCCAGCACGAAATACGAGGGATAGAACTTAAATAGTGGCAACTATTTATTCGCAACCGATACAAAAGAGTCACATGTTTGCTCCTGTTACTGTCTTTCAAAGTAGTCATCAGCGTTGTGTAGCACCCGTTGCTTGCGATGTGGAAGGCGTAGTATACCGTTAGCAGAGCCTGTTCTGTTGATGGTGTGAATGGAGCGGTCTACTGCCTGTCGAATCTCTGGAACAGTTCTGAAGCGAATACCACGAAGTGGTTCTTTTATCTTCAGAATCAAATCAAAGTCACAAGGACTTAAGTCCGGAGAGTATGGTGGATGGTACAGTACTTCCCAGTCCCATCAACCGAACAGAGCAGCTATAGCTTGCGCTGTATGCGCCAGCGCATTCTCGTGCAAAATGATGGGTGGGTTGCGCAGAAAGTGTCACCGCTTCTTTCGCAAAGCTGGTTAAAGGTGATGCTCCAAAAATGAACAGTAATACTGTGCATTGGCGGTCTGCCGTGGAGGAACGTAATCCATTAGGATAACACCATCACAGTCGTACACGAGAATAACCATGATTTTAGACTGCTCCATTCGCACCATCAACAGAACAGGCTCTGCTAACGGTATACTACCCCTTCCACATTTCTAGAAATGGGTTCTACACAACGTTAGTGACTAATTTGAAGGACAGTAACAAGAGCACACATGTAACACTTTTGTATCGGTTGTGAATATATAGTTGCCACTATTTAAGTTCCAGGCCTCATAATGAAGATGGCTCCAGATCACATGAGGCATACTGTAAGAAACGTAAATACTGTGCAGTCAGCATTTGAATTATTTATGAAGCCCAGCATTTTCCAGATTATTTCGAAAAGGATCAACAAAGGAGGTAACATTACTTTCGGTAAGAAATGGACAAATTCAAAATGGTTCAAATGGCTCTGAGTACTATGGGACTTAACATCTGTGGTCATCACTCCCCTAGAACTTAGAACTACTTAAACCTAACTAACCTAAGGACATCACACACATCCATGCCCGAGGCAGGATTCGAACCTGCGACCGTAGCAGTCACGTGGTTCCAAACTGAAGCACTTAGAAACGCACGGCCACACCGGCCGGCAAGAAATGGACAGATCTTTATAGAGAAGAATCTGAATGCATTCTTGGACTGCTTATTCTTCCGGGAGTGTGCAAAGGTAACAATGAGGGTGTAGTGAATTTACGGAATGAAGAGCATGGTAGATCTATTTTCAATAGTTCTATGGCTAGGAACTGCTTTACAGAAATATCATGCTGTATTCGGTTTTATGATGCTCAGCACCGGCGACAGAATTGTAGTTCTGATAAATTGGCTCCTATAAGGGATTTATTTGATCAGTGAGTAAGCATGATGCATACGAACCACACGAGAAAATTACAGTTGATGAACAACTGGTAACTTTTAGGGGTAGGTGTCAATTTCGCTAGTACATCCCCTCAAAACCTGGAAAGTATGATATAAAGATATGGGCTGCATGTGATAGCACTAATTACTATGTCACATACCTGCAGGTGTACACAGGAAAGGGCGAAAGCCAGCCTAGAGAAATAAATCAGGGAAAAAGAGTAGTGTTAGAATTGACAGAACATTTATCCAGGAGTGGTAGAAATATCACAACAGATAATTTCTTTACAAGTTTGGAGTTGGCAAAGGAACTAGAACGAAAATAAATGACTCTGCTAGGAACTCTAAGAAAAGGTCGTTGTGAACTATCTGCAGAATATATCGAAGCAAGGGGAAGAACTGCAGCTTCATGTCTATTCAGATTCCAGGTATCAGCTACAATAGTCTCCCATTGCCCAAAAAAGGTAAGATAGTGACATTGCCGAGTACTATGCATTTCAGAGAAGAAATGGGTGATGGAAAAGGAGCAAAACCTATTATAATACTAGACCATAATGCAACTAAATGAGGTGCAGACACAATGGACAACTTAGTCATGACCTTCACCACAAAACATATAACAAGAAGATGGCCGATGTTTTTTTAAATAATATTTTGGATATTAGTGCCCTAAATGCTTTCATAATTTGGCTAGACTAAAGGCCTGACTGAAATAAAAAACCAACTACAAAAGAAGGGAGTTTCTTCAAGAACTGGGAAAAAGTCTAGTACAGAAAAACGGAAGTCAGCACAGCAAAGCTTCTCTTCCTCGTCCTCCTCCTTCAGCAGAAGTGCAGAAGGTGGCTAAACGTGGACGGTGCTCCCTGTGCGAATGTTCAATGGATAGAAAACACTCAGAAATGTGCAGAAGATGCTTTACTTTTGTCTGTAAACAACATTCAGAGATTCTTTGTTTTAAATGTAAAGAGTTGCTTTGTTTGAAATGTAAGGATCTATAAGATCAAGGATGAAGACAAGATCTGTAGTGTTTATGTACATAGTTTACCTGGTTGCAATCAGTAATGTAAGCTTTTCTGTCAATTTATTAAAATAAAAAAATACTGCCAATATATCCTGTGTTAACTAAAAATGTGTGTGAAATCTTATGGGACTTAACTGCTAAGGTCATCAGTCCCTAACCTTACACACTACTTAACCTAAATTATCCTAAGGACAAACACACACACCCATGCCCGAGGGAGGACTCGAACCTCCGCCGGGACCAACCGCACAGTCCATGACTGCAGTGCCTTAGAACGCTCGGCTAATCCTGCGCAGCCCGTGTTAATTACTTGGGGTCATATAGACCCCAGTGGTACTCAGTGTACCAAAAAAGTTCTGGTAGTATGAGGGTTAATTTTGATTTTATTATTGGGTTTGTTTTACATCTGCATCTACTTCAACAATCTGCAAACCATCGTGAGGTGCATGGCAGGGGCATGTTCCAGTGTATAAATTATTAGAGTTTCTTCTTGTTCCATTCACCTATGGAGTGCAGAAGGAATGGTTGGTTGAATGCCTCTGTGCATGCAGTAATTCTTCTAATCTTATACTCACTATCCTGTGTGAGCGATATGTAGGTTTTTTTTTAGTATATTTAAAGCTGGTTCTTGAAACTCAGTTAACAGACTTTCTTGAGACAGTTTATGTCTATCTTCAAGAGTCTTCCAGTTCAGCTCTTTCAGTATCTTTGTGGCACTCTCATATTCTCGTCCTGGGCACACGAATGATTTGTTGGCAGTCATCTTTGTAGACTGATTGCATTTCGCCAATATTCTACCAATACACCAAAGTCTTTCGCCTGCTTTACCCATGGCTGAACCTATGTGATGATTCCATTTCATATCCCTACAAAGTTTTATATCCAGACATTTTTATGAGTTGACCAATACGAAACAGTGACTCATTGATACTATAGTCATCGGGTACTATGTTTTTTCGTTTTCTGAAGCGCAAAATTTTACATTTCTGAACAATTAGAGCATGACGCTGAAATCTTATCAAGATCTGACTGAATATTTATGCAGCTTCTTTCAGATAGTACTTCATTATAGATAACTGCATCATCTGTAAATTGTCTGAATTTACTAAACATATTGTTTGCAAGGTCATTAATATACAACATGAACAGCAAGGGTCCCAACACACTTCCCTGGGGCACACTCGAAGTTACTTCTGCATCTGACGATGACTCTCCATCCAAGATAACATGCAGTGTCCTCGCTACCAAAATGTACTGAATCCAGTCATAAATTTCAATTGATACTCCAAGTGATCGTACTTTTGACAATAAGTGTAGGTGTGGTACTGAGTCAAATGCTTTTCAGAAATCAAGAAATACTGCATCTACCTGTCTGCCTTGACCCAAAACTTTCAGTATGTCATGTGGGAAAAGTACAATTTGGGTTTCACATGACCAATGTTTTCGAAATCCGTGATAGTTGGCATTGAGGAAGTCATTTTGTTCAAGATACCTCGTTATGTTTGAGTGCAGAATATGTTCTAAGATTCCACAATAGATCGATGTCGAGGATACTGCAAATTTTAGAGGCAAACTGCAAATTTTCCACTATGACTTGGATATTTTCCCCATTGAGTGTTTTTCTATAAGCAATGTCGTATACCTGAAAGCTACAAATTATTGAGGTTTTACAGTAACAGAACAGATCTGTTTATAAGTAATAACATAAGTTGATGAACCAATTTTCGCTAAATAAAATTTTAAGCAAAAAACTCAGCACTAATGAAGTAGAAAAACACAGATGTTTATGGTGTTACTACTGACGTAAGAAAAAATATAATGACTAAGGGGTAAACAAGCCCTATTTGTACCCTTGTAAGTATTGTATGATGTTATAGGGCTCCTCAGTATCCATGTAATTTTCGAGAAATACTGCTTCAGGAAGGTTATAACTTTACGAGCAAAAGGCTGAATTAATTCCATACAAGGAGCCATAAAAAAACAAAGGAAATAATTAAAATAAAGAATAAACAACAGTCTATGCTTTCTTACACAGAATGAACAATGGCCACTGTGTGCTCAATCTGGTGATGGCGATTTCCACACAGCCCCTCTATGGTAGAGCAGAGCTCTGGTGGCACAGGGATACTTGTATGCTATGCATCTGCCAGCTTTATAAGGTTCCAGAGGCATCTGTGGCTCCTCCTCCAAGGCTGCTGGATTCGTTGCTACCTGTGTCGTCTCTTCCTCCTGCCATTCCAGTGGTACAGGGGCCATCTCCATCTGTCGTTGATGTCCTGCCTCTTCACTGGGAAACAGCATATGGGCAGGTTTCACTAAGTCTATGGAGATGGCTTGCTGCTTTCTATGAAACTATGTCTGCATAATGTGGCTTTCTCTTGCTAATACTTTATAAGGCCCAGAGTAAGAAGGTTGCACGGGTGGTAGAATTGCATCTGTCCATAAAGAAGCATGGGAACAGTGCCCCAGGTCTTTGTGTACAAACTGGGTATCCTTCCCACACTGAGAAACCAGTGCCGGACAATGTTCGGAAATGTGTTCTTGCACTTGCTGCAGAACATTGGCATTTCTCTCGCCATTGTTTCCGATAGTGACAAGCGGTGTTGCTGGAACCCACACAGCTTTGCCAGTTCTAAAACTAAGGTCGATTCAAATTGGCAGTCTTGGTCTGTGGTCACATGGAGTGGGTAACTGAAATAAGCAATCCACATTGCAAAACCGCTTGTGCCACTGTCTTGGCCAGTATGTAAGTATTGTGACAAAGTGAGCATTGATCCACTCTCCATTGTTGCCAGATTTATTCAATATGGTGGATCCAAGATGGTGGCGATAGATATGGCAATTTCACAATGAAATCATGGCAGGAAGATCAAATTTTGGTGCGAAAATGTCAATGGGGCTACCTCCACTAACCTAACCTACTCCCTTCCAACCTCCTCACCCCTCACCCAGAAAATCGCGGGAATGCAACAAACCAGAGCTACTTCCACTAACCTAAGAAAATGGTGGGAGAAAAGGTCACTTGGGCTACCTCAACCAACCTAAGTCATCCGATTGCCACCTCTTCCTAGGAATCGGCAGGAAAAGGACTCAGCCTGTGTGGGATAGGATGGATGTATGTCTTCATTTAAACAATCATTATTTAAACAATTTGAGGCAGTGCCTCCATCTGGTGAGTTCATCATGGGGTCCGGAGTCCAACTGACCTAGTACACAATACCACAATACTGCCACCAGAGGGTGCTATCATCCCTCCCATGATGTAATCCAAGGTGGCAGTCTGGGGTGCGGGAAAATGGCAGAAAAGGACTCAGCCTGTTCTGGGCTGCTGGAGAGAGGAAGAAGTGTACTTTATTATTCAGGCAGTCTTTATTTAAATGGTTACAGGCAGTACCTCCATCCAGTCTGTCCACCATGAGGTCCAGAGTCCAACTGACCTGGTATACAGTACTACTACCAGAGGCCGCTGTTGTCCCTTCCACGACATAATCCAAGATGGCGGTCTGGAGGGAGGAAAATGGCGGGAAAGGGACTCAGCTTCTTCTGGGCTACTGGAGAGAGGAAGGAGTGGGCTGTATATTTACAAATGCCTTGGCTTCATTACAGAGACTCTGAGTAAATTTGACTTAAGGAGAACAGTTCATCGCCATAACGTAAGAAGTGGACATACAATTAATATGCCATATGCTAGGCTTGCAAAGACACATAACAGCTACAAATATCTTGGCCCTGTCTACTTCAACAAATTAGCTGAAAATGCCTACACAATGCCAGCAAATAAATTTAAAACCAGTCTTTCAAAGTGAATCAAAAGTAAAGTAATTTACTCTGCTCAAGAGTTCCTTGAGTAAGTGACAAATGACCCATTTTCCTTATGAGAATGAACTATAAATTAACTGCAAACTATACATATGCCACACTGTGCAACTATTTTATTACTGTTTCATGTACTTATTGTTAATTATCTGTTTGATTATTTATTTGTCATTCACTGAACTATGTAGTTCATTTATCTCATAATTGATCTATTAGGAAACTTCTTGTTGTTACTGACATTTGCACAAATATGTATTGTATCCATCTTGGATTATAATATTCTAGTTAATAACATTTGTCACATCTAAGTTTATATTATTATTATTATTATTATTATTATGTTAACACCGACAACGCGAATTGCACGTATATATGCTCAACAGTGGAATAAAACATTTGTATTTGTATTTGTATTTGCAACATGAAGGAGACTCGGGAAGATAATTTCGACACTGGTATTGGTTGGGGCGATTGAGGTCATCTACTAACAATGAAAGGTAATGTAAAGAACACTACACAGTGAAAGAATACAGTGTAATAGAAGATTAGAAAATCTGTTTGTATTGTAATAAAGTATTTAAAATAATAAAATGCAGTATTGAACAATATGCAAAGTTAAACAAATGAATTTGTAATGTAGGTGTAGTGTGGTAATTCTAATGTGCAAACATAATGTTTTAGTCTAATGGTATTAATTAAGCATCATAAATATACTAACATAACATAAAAGACTAATTTCATAAACATCAAGTATTCCTATGCTTACAGTTTCATGCAAACATAGATGACACTGAATGCTTGGAAAATATTCGAAGATGAACAAATCTACATGTTATATTCTCTCCACATTCATGTTATAGTAGAAGAATTTGTGGTTTAGTGTCTTCTTAATCACTATTTTATTGTTTCCCTTGTTTTTGTGACAAGTTGCGAAGCTTCCATGAGGACTTGGATATTTATCCTACGGGTTTTCATCAATAAAAGAGGTCAAATATTTGAAAATGAAAAACAATTTAGGTGTTCAAGACTGACCAAAGATAAGGTGTACACTGTGGATAAATAATAACATACACTGGCTGGTAAAAAAAAGTGGTGTGGTGATCTGAACAGGAAACTCTGAATGATGATGACTTGTGTCACACTGTGTACAGTGATGAATTGTGATCTTGTACTATCCTGGATGATTATCTTTTGCGAGTATGGCAGCAACATTCTTCCATTGTTATGGATAGGCACAGTAATGTTACACCTGGTGTCATGGTGTGAGGACCCATTGTGTATGAGTTCAGGTCATGGGTGGTAGTTATTGAGGGAAATGTGAAAGCTCAATGGTACAGCATGGACTTTCCAGGTTAGTCAATGATAAAGTATTTATGGGATCAGCTCAGACAACTCTGCTAAGTGCTGGTACCAATTAAAAACAGTGAGCTAGCTAGCCTCAGGAGAGGATGCAACAACTTCACGATAGCTGTCCCACAAGAATGAGTGATTGCATCCAGGCCAGAGGAGGTGCAATGTCATACTGATAATTGGGCTCATATTGCCAAATTCTTTGCAAATCCGACTCAATATTGTAATCACTGAAATGACATACGTGTACACACTCAAACTGTGAAGTTTTATTTGTTTTTATCGTTTCCTTCTGGGTACTTCACATTTTGTCAGGTAATGTAAAACTGAACTGCACAGAGAGGGTAAATATTTGTATTTTGTGATAGATCCAAAAAGTTCAGCTACCAGAATATTAATAATTCGATGTACAGTGTACTCTCTTTATAGAAAAGTGACTCAATACCATAAAAATTGGACCACTGTAGACAGAACGTCAGAAAATTCAGACTATTTGGCAACAGCAGTAGAAAAATCGATCCAGTGTGTGACATCAGAGCCGGCCGAAGTGGCCGTGCTGTTAAAGGCGCTGCAGTCTGGAACCGCAAGACCGCTACAGTCGCAGGCTCCAATCCTGCCTCGAGCATGGATGTTTGTGATGTCCTTAGGTTAGTTAGGTTTAACTAGTTCTAAGTTCTAGGGGACTAATGACCTCAGCAGTTGAGTCCCATAGTGCTCAGGGCCATTTGAACCATTTGACATCAGACATAGGAAGTGAGTCATTGATTCAGGAAATGCGAGACATCTGACACTCGCTTATAACTGGCTATGCTTGCTGTGTAAATAATTCTTAGTTGACTGGCTGGAAGAGGGTGAGAGGGTGTTCCAGAATGTCTGCTGTCTTGAGTCGGATTACAGTTCTCACTGAACGTCCGAAAAGTGGTGACAGCAGCTGGATACTAACATACATGAGGTACAGAGGTTACAAAAATTTTAAAAATGTGTTTGAAAGGACTCATTTACCTACTGTTCAAGTTTACTTGTTTAAATGAAAATGTAAGTCCTATTGCAACCACAAGTTTGTTGCTAAAATCCCTCTCTTTACCTTCTAAAAATTGAAATGTAACTTTGCACATTTTGGAATACTGATCAATGAGAAAAAAAATTACCTGACATGGATTTATGGACTCATGTGGTCATTGAAGATATTCTGTCATTTCAATTTCCTCGTGACATAATGATTTGGGGAGTGAACTTGTGATCTGAAAACACATATTTTTTATCATTTCAACGAAGAAATTCCCTAGAAACAAAATGACCACGAAATTTAGGAGAATGTTTAGCCAAGCTACACAATCAAGTATGAGAGTATTAATGCCCCTGGTATTCCTGCATAACGGCTGTACTGTAATCAAAATATTTTTCTTCTGCAGAATGTACTGAAATATCGATATTACATTAGAAAATGGATCCAGCCACTAAAACAAGCTGCCAGGGTGGTAGTAAAAGAAACTGAACTTAAAAATTTCTCCTCCCATTCTCAATTTTTCTCTCTGCATCTCTGTCTCTCACTACGGCTCTCCCTCTCCCTTGCTCCTTTTCTCCAACCATAGTAAAATAATAAACTATATCAAGCGGTATTTGTTTAACATCTACATCTGCATCTGCATGGCTACCCTGCAAATCGCACGAAATCGCCTGGCTGAGGGTTCATCGAACCACCGTCACAATAATTATCTAGTATTCCAATCGCTAACAGTGCATGTAGAAACGAATATCTATATCTTTCTGTGTGAGCTCTGATTTCCCTTATTTTATTATGAAGATCGTTTCCCAATATGTAGGTGTGTCAGCAAAATATTTTCGTAATCGAAGGAGAAAGGTGGTGATCCTGGCACAACGGAAAATGTCTTTGTCATAATGATGTCCACTCCAAAATCCGTATTGTGTTTATGACACACTCTTCCCTTTTTATCGATAATACAAAACGTGCTGCTCTTCTCTGAACTGTCTCGATGTACTCCATTAATCCTACCTGGTAAAGATCCCACACCACACAGCAGTACTCCAAAAGAGGGAGACAAGGAAAATGTAGGCAGTTTCTCTAGTAGATCTGTTACATCTTCCAAGTGTTCTGCCAATAAAACGCAGTCTTTGCTCGCCTTCTTCACAACATTTTCTGTGTGTTCTTTCCAATTTAAGTTGTTTTTAATTGTAATTTCTAGGCATTTAGTTGAATTTATCGTGATACCTATTGCACTCATGTGGATGACCTTACACTTTTCGTTATTTAGGGTCAATTGCCAATTTTTGCACCATACAGATATCTTTTCTAAATCGTTTTGCAGTTTGTTTTGATCTTCTGATAACTACTGGACAATAAACGACAGCATCATCCGCAAACAACCTAAGACTTCTGCTCAGGTTGTCTCCTAAATCGTTTATGTGGTTAAGGAACAGCAGAGGGCCTGTAACACTATCTCAGGGAATGCCAGAAATCACTTCCGTTTTACTTGATGACTTCCCATCAGTTTCCACGAACTATTACCTCTCTGACAGGAAATCACAAATTCAGTCATGTAACTGAGATGATATTCCACAAACACACAATTTGATTACTACTAGTGAGGCACGTAGAAAAACAGAATCAGTTTGAAATCTCTTGTCGATAGCACTACACACTTTGTGTGAGTAAAGAGCTAGTTATGTTTACTATTGTGCCTTTTATTTTAGCTGCTCTCTCTTTTCTCTCCCCCCTTTCTCTCTCTCTCTCTTATACTCACACTGACACAAACACAACTTAATTACACACACACACACACACACACACACACACACACACATACATACATACATACATACATACATACATACATACATATATATATATATATATATATATATATATATATATATATATATATATATAAGTGTGTGTGTGTGTGTAATTAAGATGTGTTTTATATATCTCTCTCTCTGTGTGTGTGTGTGTGTGTAATTAATCTGTGTATATATATCTGTGTAATTAAGATGTGTTTTATATATATATCTGTGTGTGTGTGTGTGTGTGTAATTAAGCTATATATATATATATATATATATATATATATATATATATATATATATATATAGCTTAATTACACACACACACACACACACACACAGATATATATATATATATATATATATATATATATATATATATATATATATGCAAAAAAGTTATGTTCCTGTGCACTTTCTGATCTTTGAAGGATAATATTGGAATGTAGTGCAGAGATGGAAGACCTTACAGTTACAGCATCCAGTTGTGATGACTGATTGGCAGTTTTGTAGCTCCAAGTAGAGTTTGTGGAGGCTTAGAAGATACTGATTTTAGTAATAGAAGGCAGCCTAACAGCATAAATAACAGGGAGTAGGACGTTTCTTTAAAATAAAATGGACTATATAATTTCCATAAGAACTGATGTATTTGATTTTTTTGTGACTGTTGGATTTTCTTGTTTTGAACACAGATCCTGAGAATTTTTCTCTGCCAACAGTGTTTATGACATTATAGTATTATATTTGGGTGTTAAGTGGAGTGTGAAAGTGATGAATGTTTCCATTTCAGTGATAGGACTTTGGAATTAACAAAATGTAATCAGTTTGCTATAGAGCTACTAGCAGTATGTAAGTACAGACTTATATTGATCCTTGTCTCATGGGTCAAGGCTCAGCTGATGACCCATGTCTAAACTATTTTGTTAACATTACATTAATAATTTTTCCGCAGATCATGAATACGACATTTTGTAACACTGTGGAACATGTCAGGTTAACATAAGTTTTCATTACACAATATATATATTAAGTTACTACTTCATATCTAAAAATTCATTTACTGAGTAGATGAAGTTGTCATTCAGAAATTAATTTTAATTTGTTTTTAAATGTTGGTAGGCTATCTGTCAGACTTTTAATGCTATTTCGCAAATCACCAAAGATTTTTGTGGCAACATAATTCAGCACTTTCTGTGCCAATGTCGTATTTAACCCAGAATAGTTAAGTTGTGTTGTAGCTATTCACTTTGCTATTAGTTTTGATTTGGGATGTGTTATTAATAGCAAATTTCATTCTCAGTACCTTTGCAGTAGATATATTCATAAGAGATTATTTGTATTGCAAAGTTACTGTGAATATCCTGAGTTCCTTAAATAAATGTCTACAAGGTGATCTTGGATATGCTCCAGCTATTAATCTGATTACATGCTATTGTGCAATGGATATTTTTTCTCTTAATGAAGAATTTCCCCGAAATATTATGCTATATGAATGCAGTGAATGAAAATAGGCATAGTAGGCTAATTTACTGACACGTTTATCACAAAAATTTGCAATAACCCTAATAGCATAAGTAGCTGAACCTAACTGTTTCAGCAGCTCATCAATGTGTTTCTTCCAGTTCAATTTTTCATCAATGGACACCCCCAGAAATTTTGAATATTCTGCCTTAGCAACAGACTTCTGTTTTTAGTCTGTATTTATCAATGATGTTTGCCATTTACTGTACAGAATTGTACACATGTGTTTTCTCAAAATTTAGTGAGAGTCCTTTTGCAGACTACCACTTAATAATTTTCTGAATGACATTGTTTACAGTTTTCTCAGCTAATTCTTGTTGGTTGGATGTGATTGCTATGCTTTTATCATCAGCAAAAAGAATGTTGTATCTTCATGAATATAGAGTGGCAAGTCATTATCAATACCAATGCGACACCATTCTTGATACCTCCACAGGTCTACGACTCTACTGATTTTTGAAGACGATCTGTACTGTTAATTTGAACTTTCTGCATTCTTCCAGTTAAATATGAATTAAACCATTTGTGCACTTTCCAACTCATAGCACAATGCTAGAACAATCTAGAAGAACTTCGGGTTTCACACAGTCAAAAGCCTTCAGAGATCACAAAATATCCCAATGAGTGATGTTCGGTTATTTAGAGCATTTAATATATGATCAGTGAAAGCATGTATGGTATCTTCTGTTGAAAAACCATTCTCAAAACGACACTGACATTTTATTAGTACTTCATTTTTACAAATATGTGAAGTTACTTTTGAATACCTTACTTTTTCAACAATTTTGGATAAAGGTGTCAGGTGTGAGATTGGACAGTAGTTGTTAGCCCTGTCCCCTTTTTTATGCAATGGTTTAACAACAGCATATTTCAGTATGTATGGAAAAATGCCCTGTTTCTGTGAGCTACTACATATATGGCTGAGAATCCTACTTATCTGTTAGGAGCAAGGTGTTAGTACCCTGCTGTAAATGCCACCAATTCCATGCAAGTCTTTATTTTTGAGTGAATTTACTATTTTCCTAATATCAGTATAGAGGGATGGCTTGAATTTCAATTTTATCATGTTGCATAGTTATTACCTCTTCTCTATAACATTTAAGGGGGGTAGGACGTCAAATGGGCCGACTTCGAGAAGGAGAGGCACCACAGGACATTTTAATTTGCACTGTCTATACTTTTACAAATAAATTCATAAAACTTTGTCAGCATTACCAGGAAGGATTCAGGATTCACATTCATAGCAGTGAATGTTCAAAAACACGAAAAAATAATATTTTTTAAAAGTGAAATTTCATGATTTTTTTCACTTACTGTTGGCTGTATTTGTTGCTGTACGTACACTTTTCTTCATAAGTAAGAGAGATTCTTCAGTGAATTTTGCACAGCTTACAAACCATACTTACAGATGTATGAAACTCTATCATTTATTTAATCTATGGAAAAATGAAATGGCTGTTACGTTTTAAGCTTTGTGTTTAGAGAAAACTCGAATTTTATAGTTAATTATCTCAATTTTTACCACAGTTTTTAACATATTTGGGAAATTCTAGAGTTTCATACACCTGTAAGTATGGTTTGTATTCTGTGCAAAATTCATCGAAGAATCTCTCTTACTTATGAATGAAAGTGCATCTACAGCAACAAATGCATCCAGTACCAAGTGAAAAAATGATGAAAATTCAAATGTAAAAAAAATTGTTTTGTTATGTTTTTGAACTTCCTCTGCTATGAGTGTGTATCCTGAATCCTTCCTGGTCATGCTAACAAAGTTTTATGGATTTATTTGCAAAATTATAGACAGTGTAAATTAAAATGTCCTGTGACGCCTCTCCTGCTCCAAGTCGGCCCGTTTCACGTCCTACCCCCGTTAACAAATGATTATTAATAATATTTTCTACTTCTGACTTTTTGTTAAAAACATTTCATTAAGTTTGATAGAAATGCAGTATTTGTGTGCTCTCGGTTGCACTGTTTCTCTTTTAACAATATTCTGAATTGTTTTAATCTTATTATCTCAAACATAATGCACATAATTCTAGACTTTTTAATAACTTTTATTAATACAGTGCAGTAGTTTTTATAATGTTTGACTGTTTCTGGGTCATAGCTCCTTCTAGCTGTAAGAGACATTTCCCTTTTCTGTTTACAATAAATTTTTATCCCTTTAGTAAGCGATGGCTTTTTATATGGTTCTTAACATTGTGTTTAACTGTTTTCTTAGGAAAACTGTTTTCAAATATACTCACAAAGGTATCAGAAATAAGTCAAATTTTAAATTAGCACCAGGTTCCCCATACACTTCATTCCAACCTAACTGCTGCAAGCTTTCCTTAAAATTAGCAATTATTAAATTGTTAATTCAACATGCTATTTTGGATGTTTTGCATTACTGTGTGGAGCTATGTCATGTACTGTAACTAGTTGTGCATCATGATCAGACAGACCACACTTAATGGGAAAAGTTTTTATTTGATTAAACTTGTCTTGGTCTATAAAAATATTATCTATCAATGTGCTGCTTTCCAGTACTATTCGAGTAGGAAAATCAGTAAATGACATCAAACTGAAAGAACCAAGTAATACTTCAGGGTCAAGCTTTCTATCAGACTCTTTCAGAAAATCTACATTGAAATCCCCACAAACAATAATTTGCTTCCCTCTGTCTGACAGATAGATCTACAAAGAATCCAAGTTTTTCAAAAATAGCTGAAAATGTCCCAATGAGAACATATACACAGCTACAATTATAAAAGTACCATTATTTACTTTACTTTCATACGCACATGCTTCTGTATGTTGCTCTACACAAAATATTTTAGTTTCTAAATTTTTCATACTGATAAATTTTGATATATGAGGCAACTCCTACTCTCTCCATAATGACTCTACTTACATGTGCTGAAAGCTTTTATCCACCTACATTTACCTTTTCCATATCTGTGACTATATGATGTTCAGACAGGCATAGTACATCTAGTCAACCCTCAGTTTCTAAATCTTCTAAACAAACAGGAAGCTCATCTGCGTTCTTTTATAATCCCTTGGTATTCTGATGCAATATACTAACATCATTTCTCACTTTGACTTTCTGACAATCTAGTGAAATACCAAGATTATTTGTCACTATGTAAATTACGAACTGTCTTCTAGTCAGCCACTGTGAAACCCATTCGATTCCTCCTGAACGTATTTTCATTGACTGTGGAGAATAAATGGCCCAGACCCTGACTGTGACTTTTGATGGCCTTGTGAACATAAGCCATGACGCAATAACCAACACTATTCCAAAGGGATTTATCATTCATAGCTTTTGCATATTATGAGAACCTGTTAGCCTCTCATTGCTGCTGTAAAACTGTGTATCAAAACACCATATTCCAGATTGCACCTTAGTTGTGATGTATAATTCTGGCGTTTGTGTACCCTGGTACAATATGTTCCTGATATCTTGGACACTGCAAGTGGCAAAGTTGTGCAGCAGAACCCCCACAGACTTCAGCGCCACTCCACTATTGTCCTGCTTGGGTTTCCATACTTCCTCTGTTCACCATTATGATACACACTGACCTTGGCTTGCTTACCTTTCCGTTAGCTGTAGCATACCAAATCGATATTTCCATGGAAGAGCCAAAGAAACTGGTATAGGCATACATTTTCAAATGCCGACATATATAAACAGGCAAAATACAGTGCTGCGGTCGGCAATGCCTATATAAAAGAAGAAGTGTCTGGCGCCGTTGTTAGATCGGTTGCTGCTGCTACAATGGCGGGTTATCAAGATTTACGTGAGTTTGAACGTGGTCTTATAGTGGTCGCACGAGCTATAGGACACGGCATCTCCGAGGTAGCGATGAAGTGGGGATTTTCCCATACGACCATTTCACGAGTGTACTGTGAAAATCAGGAAACCGATAAAACATCAGATCTCCTACATCGCTGCGGCCAGAAAAAGATCCTGCAAGAATGGGACCAATGACGACTGAAGAGAAATGTTCAACGTGACAGAAGTGCAACCCTTCAGCAAACTTGCTGGAGATTTCAATGCTGGGCCATCAACAAGTGTCAGCGTGCGAATAATTCAATGAAACATCATCGATATGGGCTTTCAGAGCCGAAGGCCCACTCGAATACCCTTGATGACTGCACGACACAAAGCTTTACGCCTCGCCTGGGCCCGTCAACACCGACATCGGACTGTTGACGACTGGAAACATGTTACCTGGTCGGACGAGTCTCGTTTCAAATTGTTCTGTAATGGTGTGGGGCATGTGCAGTGGGAGTGATATGGGACTCTGACTGGTGACACGTATGTAAGCATCCTGTCTGATCACTGGCAGCCGTTCATGTCCAATGTGCATCACGACGGACTTGGACAATTCCAGCACGACAGTGCGACACCCCACACACCCAGGAACACAATTCTGAGTTTAAACACTTCCACTGGCCACCAAACTCCCCAAACATGAACATTACTGAGCATATCTGGAATGCCTTGCAACATGCTGTTCAGAAGAGATCTCCACCCCCTCGTACTCAAACGCATTTATGGACAGCCCTGCAGGATTCATGATGTCAGTTCCTTCCAGCAATACTTCAGACATTATTCGAGTCCATGCCACGTCATGTTATGGCACTTCTGCGTGCTCACAGGGGCCCTACACGATATTTTTAGGTATGTGTACCAGTTTCTTTGGCTCTTCAGTGTATCTTACACTTTTAGGGCTGTCTATGGCTTTAGGATAACGTACCACTGTGTAAAATATATCACAAAATCGTTTAATGCCAGCAGTTTTGTAAAATGACATTTTGACAATGATGTTAACCTATTCTAAAACAATGTAAAACCATTGAGTAGCAGTCAAATACATCAAATATATATTTTTAGATTTTATAATGTGTTAAAAAGTGGAGTGAAGTTGTACCTGGAGTGGATTTCTTTGTACCACATGTTAGCATAAAAATTATTTTAAGGCAGGGTAATATTTTGAGGCAGTGTTACCCTCTTTACAATTTATTGTGTTACCGTATAGGACCATAGTAAACCAACATTTATGTATTTTTTGTATTAAGGGTAAAAAATAATAAACGGTCAGTGCAATGTAATTTTTATTATTTAATACGTTGAAAAATTAACGAACATGAACTAATATAGTGTTTCATTAGGTATTTTGATGTGTTAAAATGTCAGTGTCTACATAGGAAAATATTTTGAACAAATTCATCTTCATTGACCAACTCTAGCATTGAAAAAACACCTCTTTGCTAAAAGGTTTTGAGGGGTTGATACATCCAACTACATCCTCGCAACTGTAAAAAATTACATCTTTATTTAGAGGCCATTTCCACTTATCAACAAATGGCATCAACATATTTACAGTTGCACCACCTTCGTTAAAACTTTGTGTAATACTGGAGTAATGCTTATTTTCATAACGAATAACCAGAAAAACACTAATCTGCTTGCCAATTGGTTTCAGTTTTTCCTGTGGCTTTGTAGGGCCTCTTTTTTCTCTCTTGATGCTGCTACCAATTCTAACTGATTTCTTCTGCATGGTTCTTGTAATAGGTCTTCATGACTAGAATTATCAAGTATTGCCTTGTTTTTCTGTTCGTATGTTGTTTACCAGCAGTTTTCTTACATTTCAAGCAAGTGTTCCATTTCTTATATATTCCAGGCAATCTTTTCGATTTTCAGCGCTGTAACCTGCATGTCAACGAGGTTCTAACTTCCATTTACACACAGGACTGGATCTTTCTTTCGAAGTTGGAGCAAAGTTACCCCTGTGGATACAAGGTAGCTCTGCTTTACCACGTCATTAGTCGTTCTGTGGGTACAAAGTAGCCCTGCTTTACCACGTCATTAGTCGTTATTTACCTCATCCTCAAGCATGTTTTCCATAGAACTAGCAAACAAAATACAACTTCTTACTCTCAGAACTTTACATCACAGCCTGCAGTCACCCGACTGAGAGTGGTGACTGGTGAGAGCAGGAATCCTGGGATATCAGTGGCCGCTTATACAGACTGTTTGGACAACATCGGTCCTCAGTAGAATTGTAAATCATAGTGAAATACAAAGTTTGCTGAGAATCATGAAAAATCGGCAGTGTTAATGCAAAAATATTGCAAATATCGCATTTGCCAATCCACATAAGAAATGCTTTTGAACTTTAATTTTTCTGTTTGTTTCATCACTGTTTCCAGTCTGTGCTGGGTAAGTAGCGCTTACCTAGCGTCCATTGAATACTCGCCACTGTCAACTGCTGATCTCAATTACCGTCCTGTCAACAATAGTCATTAAAAAAAACAAGGTCGATCAGTTGAACATGTCTCAATGAAAGAATAGCTCAACGCCTTGTTGAAGGAACAATAACTGGAAACGACATGGGGAAAAAAACCTGTCTTTTTGCGGTATTAAGGCATACTCTTTACCTGGAGTGACACCAAATGTCACTGAAATTTACATCGTGTGGTGAGGGTGAAATACAGCAACGAATTATTTGGCCACTAATCTACATTAACGTGTGTACACACCAAGTAGGACGCAAGCAGAAAAGAATTCCAACATTATACAAGTTGATGGTGATCGTGATAGTCTGAGCAGCAGTTAAACAGTTTGATTGGATTTGTGAAGTTTATTCTTAACTACGAAATTAGGGATTTCATAATGAAGTCTATCAAGAAAGATCAAAATTCTTAAACAAACTTCCTTTCAGATTACTTCGTTGTTAGAAAACATATTTATTAGAAAAAAATAGGCAACACAGGAGAAGGTAGCATTTACAGTAAAACTACGAAACTCTGGGCTCGGGCTCAGAGAACGAAATGATGACACTCTGCCATATCATCATGTATCAACAGCTTCATTCCATTAGGTGTCCTAAGCTCGCGCATGAAACCTTGAAAGCCATGGTTCAAGACAATAAAGTGGATGTAGAATTTATTGACTTCCAAAAAGCATTTGACACAGCAGGTGAAGGTGAGATTCTGGGGTCTAGTCCTTGACGGGCCAATCAGGCCCGATGCACTGCTGAGTTTCTCTGCCAACAGCGTCACTGGATGTAATATAGAGGGGCATATGCTAAGCACACGGATCTCCTGGTGGATACCGGATTTCTTGAGCTTGGCGCCGCTATTAATCGGCTGCATAACACCTAAGTTGGCCTCATGAGGCTGAGTGCATCATGTACCAGTCCCCACGAAGGCAAAATCCCTGACAGGACTGGGAATCAAGCCCAGGTTCTCCATACGGCAGTCAGATGCTCTGACCACTCAACAACTGAGCGGACATTTGGCTTGGTACCACAGCTATATTTATTAACTTAAGTATGATTATGTGAGGCATCATATGAAGTTTGTATCTGGACGGGAAATTTCTTGTTTGGGAGAATGCAACATGTTAGCTTGGTTATATAGTCATCGACAGAAACAGAAGTAACTGCAGGGGTACCCTAGGTAAGTGGGTTGTGGCCCATCCTGTCCATATTGTATATTAATGATCTAGCAGTCCACTCCCTTAGCTGAGTGGTCAGCAAGTCTGACTGCCATGAAGTGGGCCCGGG
This sequence comes from Schistocerca nitens, assembly GCF_023898315.1. Lineage (NCBI taxonomy): Eukaryota > Metazoa > Arthropoda > Insecta > Orthoptera > Acrididae > Schistocerca > Schistocerca nitens. Next base: position 793,432,795 of record NC_064618.1, on the reverse strand, counting down.
TTCATTTCCCATCCCGGTCAGAGTTTTTCTCCACTCAGGGATTGGGTGTCGTGTTTTCTTCATCATCATCGACATGCAAGTCACTCAATGTGGCATCAACTGAAAAGACCTGCAACTCGACTGCCGAACTTCCTCAGTTGGGAACTCCCAGTCTTCAAGATCGTATGGTCAAGACCTATCAGATAATATTAATAGTACAACAGGCTTCTAGTAGATGAGGAAGTTATCTATAATGAAGTACAATATGAAAAACAGCTGCATAAATATTCAGTCACTTCTTGACAAGATAACAAACTGGTGCAAAGATTGATAACTTACCTAAAATGTTCATAAAAGTAAAGTCGTACAGATCACACAATGCAGGAATGTTATATCTTATGACTACAAAGTCAATGACTCAACATTGGTATCAGTTAACTCTTACAAGTACCTGGGTGAAACAATTTGTGGGGATATGAAACAGAAAGATAACACAGGCCCAAAAATAGGTAAAACAGGTGATGGACTTTGATTCATTGGTACGATACTGGGAAAATGCAATAATTCTACAAAGGAAATTGATTACAAAACACTTGTGTGACCTACACAAGAATATTGTTCAAATGTGTGACCCATGCCAAATAGCGCTAACAAGGGATACCCAATACAATGAAGAGCAGCCCTTGATTCAAAGGAAAGCATCACAGAAAAAACTAGAACTACAAGCCGCTTGAAGATAAACGCCAATTATTCCATGAAAGCCTACATAAACGTATTTTAGAAACCAGCATCGAATGAAGAAATTAGAGATATTCGTGAAACCTCTAGACATCACTCCTGTAGGTATGGTGAAGACAATATAACATTGGTTACAGCAAGCATAGAGATATTTAAATTAGCATTCTTCCAGCACTCCATGCACTCTTAACTTCACAGTGATTTGAAGAGTATCATAAGTAGATTCTCATACACTTTCTTTTTTATTGCTACAACTGCGACCAGCAGTTAAAAAAGCTTTGGTTGCTTTGTTCGATACTTTCAGCTTCTCTCTCTGTCAAAAAAGATATGAAGTGACCAAACTTAAAAATGTAACTATGCATATAACAATGTAGGCTTGTGTAGCCGGTGTGAACATGGTTATAATTCTTTTGAGGAGAAGATTCAGTAATTAACATTATTAGGTCTGTCTTTTACATTTATTTGAAGGTATCTGAAAATGAGGTGGCGACAGAAATAAAACTTCAAATATCCCCTACAACTTTTATACATTATGAATGAAAGAACTCACTACAGTGGTATAACAATATACAATATTTATTATTTTACAAAACGGTTTCCAGCTGTAACACCACTGTCATCTTTGGCAACCAACTGCGACACTCTATACTTGCACTACTTTAAAATCTTTGATCCTACAAAAAATTTCACAGCGCACATATTTCTTTTTTTTTACCTGACGATTGCATAACAGCCCAAAGCCAGTTAGCAAAATAATAATTATTTAAATAAAAATGAAATTCGAATATACCACTTTTTTAAATAAATTTCTCCTAGCCCCTTATAGATTCATAACCCCATACAGACAGTTATAAAAATTTGTAACTATTAATTTTTAATAGTTGTGATAATACTTGTAAGATTTTAAAAGAATAACATGTGACACATGCAATACATAACTGATGCATTGGTTGTTCACCTCCTTACTACGAGGGTCGTTCAATAAGTACTGCCCCACATTTTTTTAAAAAAAGCCACTAATATATAAAGACCAATGGCCTTGTTGGTGCTTCACATTTGATGTTTATTCTGCTCGCCGGTGTTTCGAATCGTTCTGGCAGATGACAGAGCCGTAGAACAGCGTCAAAATGGCGTCTACACACGACTCACGTTGCAAACAGCGTGCTGTTATTTAATTCTAGTGTGCAGAAAAACAAACCGTGCTGAACATCCATAAACGTTTTTGTGCAGTGTATGGCGGTGCTGCAGTTGATAGGAGTACAGTTGGGCGATGGGAAAAGAAAGTGACATGCAGAAACAGAGCTCCATCGTCGGCCACGTTCGGAATATCCTGTCACAGACATGCTGAATCGTTCGGATGTCATATTCGTGCCGACCGGCACATCACAACTCAACAATTGCCTCTACAGTTGTCTGTCAGCAATGGAAGTGCGTTTGCAATGATCGAGACTGTCGGATATTGAAAGAGGTGCTCATGATGGGTTCCACGAATGCTCACAGTGGACCACAAGATTCAAAGAAAGGCCATTTCATGTGAATGGTTGGAGCATTTTGAGACTGACGGGGAGGCCTTTCTGTCACAGATCGTTACAGGGGCGACAGTTGGTTGCAACACATTGCGCCGGAAACAGAAAGGCAGTCCAAAGAGAGGCATCATCCTCATTCACCACATAAGAATAAATTCAAGACAATCCTCTCTGCCAGAAAAGTCATAGTGACAGTCTTGTGGGACTGTGATGGCGTCATTCTCGAGAATGTGACGCCAAGAGTGTCAACCATGAATTCAGAGGCATACGTGAAGACTCTGAATAAACTCAAGAACCGTTTCCAATGCGTTCGATCAGACAAGAATCCAGCAGAAATCTTGCTCCAGCACGACAATGCATGCCGACACACAAGTCTGAGAACCAAGGAACACACCACCAAATTGGGTTGGACGTCATTGCCTCATCCACCCTACAATCCAGACCTGGCACCATTGGACTTCCATCTCTATGGGCCACTTACAGATTCTCTATGGGGAACACACTTTGAAGGTAACAAAAGTGTCAGTCACACAGTGAAAACATGGTTACAATAAAGGGCAAGAGCTTTTTCCAGCAGGGATAATAAATGCTCTTACACAACATTGGCGTACAGCTATAGAACGTGATGGAGACTACGTAGAAAAATAGGACTTGGACAAGACATGTTGATGTACATTGTCATCAAATTCTTACTCTTAACAATAAATAAGTTCTGAGATAAAAATGTGGGGCATTACTTATTGAATAACCCTCATATTACACAACTTACTTTTCCATGCACGAATTGTTCACCTCCTCTCTATTATCCACTGCAGGAACCACATGTGTTTCATTTTAAATCTTACGAGTATGTTCACACCTATTAAAAATTGACTATCACAAGTTTTCAGGAGTATCTGTGTGGGGTTAGGAGTCTCTACGGGGCTAGGAGAAATTAACGTGATATATTAAACATTCATTTTTATTTAAGTAATTATCTTCAGCTTTTTTGTCTTTGAGATTTTTGAATCGATTTCTAAGATTTTGATGAGATTACAACAGAGACAAGTGGTAAATTTATGGTTTATTTCAATTTCTCTTCACTTGATACTAACAATATAGCGCTACCTGCTATGTACAACTCGCGAAGAGACCATGAAGACAAAAATGAGAGAGATTTGAGTTCATATCGGGGCTTACCAACAATAGTTCTTCGCGCGAACCATTCGCGACTGAAACAAGAAAAGGGGGAAAGGGCAGTGATACACAAAGACCCTCCGCCACATACCAGACAAAACAGTGAATTAATATTGCACTCTCATCCAGTTCTCTAGGTCATTGGGAAGTTAGTTTAAAATCAGGTACAAGATTTGTACTGAACAGGCAGACTGACAAGAAAGTGATCTAATAAAAAACGCGGTAATAAATATTGTATAATCTTACACCAGTGTAGTGTATTATTTCATCCACAAGAACAAAAACATTACATAAAACCACAAAACGAAACAGAGAGAGTCATGTCGCAGACCACAAGTTGTAGGTATTGAAGGGCATATGTTTGGCACTCTGCTCTTTCAGCCTTTCTTAGCTTTCCAAATTTTGGAGTTGTGACCTCACAATCAACTATAGCTGGGGTTACAAACGATGGCGGTCGAGTTTAGGCTTGTTCCGTGTACCTACGTCTTGTGTTCCTCGACAGTCAATGAGCATTCAATGGGCGCTTTGTTTTGAAATGCGAGCATTAAAGTGATCGTGAATGTAGTAAACTTTTACTGCATTTGTTGGAGTTGTCGTCTCTGATGGCGGTGGTAACTGACAGACTCTACATAACGAGTGAGACAAAATCTGGAGGACACAGCTTTCTTCACGTGCAAAGCACGTATTGTGCGTGCCTCAACTGTCGCTTGGAAATGGTAATGATGCAGTCCGCGTCCGTGCCACGACCTATACGAACTGCCGCCACCGTTAGTGAAGCGGACTATAGCTTTTCATAATCAACAGTCCTGACGAGACCGAATGCGCGTCGTTCTACTCCAATAATAAAACAGTTGCGAGGGACAGTGATTACTCCTTCCTGCGGCACTTGCTTGGCAGTGGCGTAAGGCGTTTTCTATGTGCTGGTTCAAGAGCGCGATTAGCTGTCGCTCTTATTCCTGAGAACAAACCATGTGGAATCCTAGAAGAATTCTTGGAGCGAGTGACAGGTTGTCTGTGTAATGCATCCCAGACATCCTCTATAAAACTCAAATTTATCTACCAGAGCAGCTCGATACTGGCAAGTGAAATGCCTTGTCTTGTCTTGTCTGTATTAACAAATACTACTTCACTTGATGGTATTCTTTCGTATCTGATTGTAGCTACTAACTGAGATGTCGTATTCGATCTGGAGTGAACAGCTGGGATCAGTGGAGCCAGCCAGTGCAGCGCACCCCCCCCCCCCCCTTCCCGCCATCCCTCAAACACACACACACACACAAGCACAGGTAAAGTAATGTTTGCTCACCTGCAGTGCAGCATGCGCGGCTGACGGAGCCAAACACGACGAAGTGACGCGGGCTGCCACCAGAGTCCGCCGCTTCCGCTGACTAGTCGTGGCAGCACCAGCTGCGCTGTGCTGCTAATCCTCCTGACAACAGCTGACTGTCGCCGGGGCAATGGAACCACCAGCTGCACCGCCGCTCCCTCTTACACAACCTGCGGGTCGAAGAAGGATCCGTAGTACCTACAATCTCGGTAAATGACACAACACGTACAAAACAAATCAACATTTTAGAAGTTCCTCACAGACTGAACTATGTGTCACACCAGCACTCGATTTATAGCCCTGCCTGTAGCGGACACCTCTCTAATAAACTTAGCAGTGCGAGCACACTCCATGGTCGCAAAGCTTTGACCTGCCACATCAGCTGATTCGAAATTAACCTCGTAAGTGGGTATTTTTCGTACGTGCTTCTCTGGCTCAGTGGGTAAATTCCTCCATCGCTGGCTGACACAATCGTGCCACGTAACGTGCTGACCTATGAAAACGTTTCTATATTGGTTTTAGTTTATGGACCAAAACTAAAGTGGATTAGGATCCAATAGACAGCATTAAAGGAGAGGACGAAATTTTATTTTCACGGGATTACAGGTCGTTTTCTGTGTGGAATATTTCAAAACATGGTGGTGTACAGAGAGGAATCACATTCTGCACACCAATAACTCGTTTCGATGGCCTCTTCTCCTGCTTACTCTAGACTTCCTTTATGGCCTTTTCTTCGTTGTGCCCGACAAAAATTCTGTAAAATAACTTACTGTAAGACGAGTCTCTTTCGATGTTCGAGGCAGGCGTTCAATTGATGACCCTTGTTGTGAAGAGGACATGTCCACTCTTCACCAGAGATTAATTACGAATTCACAGCGGTGTTTTGCGTACAGAACGTATGCCTTAAAGTATATAACGTCCAATAAATGGCGAAGAGTCTTCTGATAGAGTGTTCCAGTCTGCTGCTGGTCATGTGGTAGCTTTGCAACTGGACGTCACCCCATTCCACGCCTACCATATCCTTGTTCTAATCCTTGGCAATACTTCGGTTTTGATCGATGCCATTCTTTGGATAAACTTCTTGAAATCTATAGTCATCGAACGTGCTGATAACCACAACGAAAAAAAATTAAAATAAGAATACCTTGTTTTTAAGCGTAACTGTATAAATAGGGCTAAAAAACTGTGTTGATTCATGTTAACACTAATCATGTGTACATACCCTGTAAAATGACTTGTTCCACAGCATTTCGATAAAAGATAACAGCATTACAAGGAGAGCTTCGTCTTTCCCTGCTTACAAAAATTTATTTCTAAGGAACTGTGCTAGATACAGCTACGGTTTCTTGAAAATGGCAGCATTAAGTAACAAATGTTTATGTGGATATATTTCCACATGTCTGCGCGTTTTTTGACACATGGTAGCTTAACTCGTGTAGTTTTTTTATGGATGCACTTCTACATGTGCGCTGACAGCATTGTTTTGCAGTTTTTAATTTTTTATTTATATATTCAAAAATATACAGTTTTTTGGAAAAAGGCTGTGTTAAATTATGCAGAAGGTACTGTGTAACATTTACTGAAAGTTTGAAACAAATGTGTTTGGAAGATCCTTAGAAAACATGTAATTAGTATGAGAAAATAAAAGTTTTGAGAATCGAGCGACAAAGATTGGATTAACTTTTTAGTGCATTCCAGGTCCATAGGATGGATTATCTTCATCCTCTGCAAACTCCTCCTCCAGCTTCCTCTTGTTCCTCCTCCTGTTTACTCTTGCTTGTATTTCTAGACTCTTTACAGCCCTGTCTGCAGCCCGAAGGCGTTCCTTGTCTAAAGCAAGCATCGCTCGTACCATGTTAGAACCTACCTTCATTGCCATATTTCTAAATGGCTTGCACCTTACAATGTTGCCATCATTGAAAGTCGCAACAGCATTATACACACCAAAGTGAAGTGCTTCTATTCCAACAAATACAGTCTTGGGGATTCTCGACCATATAACACTATTTACACTTTCATTGGGGTTTTGAGTTTTTCCGTGAATACACTTTTTCAACAGTTCAGGTGCTGCTAAGTCTCTAAAAATAGGTTTTATCACCTCCATTATTGCATGAGGCAGACTATGCTTATGAGTGTACACTTCACCAGTTAGCAATCCTTTGTTATATTTACACCAACTGTCTTCTTCTTTGGGACACAAGCTATGTTGGGGATTTTCATCGGTTGAAGAAGTATGAAAAAAAAGAGCCCAAACAGCCTTCTTCATTTCGTCGACACTTTGTGTTTTTTTCCTAATAGCCATTCCATAATAGTTCTGTATTTTGTCAATTACACTGTCAGTTAACCTTCCCTTCCCATCCAACCCATTACCATCACTGAGTTTTTGTTTTTTGTACGAAGCTTTCAGTCGCCGAAGTCTTGTTCCCATTCGCTTCTGTACGTGTCCAATACACTCAAATTTCTGCACTACAACATCATCACCATAGGGCTTCAGTCCTTGAACATGTTTGAAACTTTTAGAATCACCGTCACCAAGGTAATTAACATATCGCACTTTATCACACGCCTCAGAACGCTGGAATATACTGGCAACACCAGCCACTTCCATTCCTCCACTACTGCCACTATAGTTAGCTTTGCAATTATTTTCATGTGTACCTTTATATTTTTGTGGACATCTACAATTCTTTGATATTACTGCTACATCTAAAACTTTCCCTGTATACGTACTGGTGGCAGATACTACACCATGAAGAGATGTGTGTTCCCGTTTATGCCAGGTACCATCGAACGCTGCAGTCAGATCTCTGTTACCATTATTTTCCATTACTGCCTCTTCCACAGCGTTCTTCATAGATTCTATACAGACATCTTCTACTTTAGACCCTATTAATTTATTATAGGTCGTAAACTTGGTTGGGGGATTTGGAAGATTCATGATGCCACAGAAAATTGCACCTGCAGTAGCACCCTTACCAACTGAACGCAAGGAATAAACAAATCTAATATTGTGTTCGTAGATTTTGCTACCATTTTCTTCAGTTGCAGTTACTGCAACACTGTTCCAAAAGGTGGTCATGTATGAACACTTATCACATTTCAGTTGTATTTCACTAGCAAGTCCTACGTGCTTTATTATGGAGAGTTCCAGACCAACTTCACTACAATGAATACATCTTACACAGTTTGAAAAAATTCCTTTGAGAACCGACATATCAAATATTTCATTCACATCCGATTCGCCCATAAAACATTCATCGTTTTCACTCATTGAACCAAGCTTCTTCTGTGAAGTATTTTCTTTCCCACTTTGACTGCTATGGGTAGGTGTACTTGAGAGGTTAGGTTCACTCGCTTGGTTATCGTCTTTATTGTTTACAGTAATAACACATACCTTTGGCTTTCCAACATTTCTCCTTTTCTTAAAAGCCTTCAGAGGATTTCTAATAACTTTACTTTTCCTCATTATTATACTTCAACAAAACAGAGACTCAAGAAACAGAATTAATTACGAATACTTTTGAGATAACGACAGAGTAAATAAACATGAAACAATCGACAATCACACCAGCGATATATATTGAGCCATCACAGGTTAGCCACAACACATACTTTATCTCACATCACTAAAATGTACCTGATGAACACGGACGTTAATAATAACACCATTTGACAGCAGTTTAACAGCGCCACAGTGGGTCACGCCCATGTAGAACACATTTCAAAAAAAATTTAAAAATAGTTGTAGTCTTCGGAATTGAATAAATTATATATCTATTCAAAGGTAATAGTCTGCAGATTCAGAAAACGCAAAAAAGTAAAAATTGAACTTTTCATGATTTTGAGCCTTTCCGAAGCCCCTTAACAGACATGAATCCCATCAAACGTTTATAGGACATGATCGGGAAGTCAGTTCGTTCACGAAATCCTGCACCGGTAGCAGTTTCGCATTTATGGACGGCTGTAGAGCCAGCGTGGCTCAATATTTCTGCAGGGGACTTCCAATGACTTGTTGAGTCCGTGCCATGTCGAGTTGGTGCACTAAGCTGGACAAAAGGAGATCGGACAAGATATTAGGAGTTATCCCACGACATTTATCATCTCGGTGTAGTTTGGGTTTCACACGACTGCGCAATATTCTTAGAGGGGGCAGCATTTTCTCACTATCCTACCATTCAGTAGAAGTCCGGCCCCTGCTCTGTTCAGCCTACCGGTAGGTAATCATAGCGTTTTTGTTTCCAAACTAGCTGTTGCACCCACTGACTGAATCCGGTGACTGATTGCTGTTCAGCGATACTGTAGTCGTAGGATAGTACTTTCTGCATTTAGTGAAGTACTCAGTTTTACATTTTTGTACATGTAAAGGAAGTTGCCAATCATTACACCACTTCCAAATCTCATGACGTTCTACCTGGATGTTTGTGCAGCTTTTTCATATAATTCTTGACACAGATAAATGTGTCACCTGCAAAAAGACTGAGGTTACTAATAATTTTGTCTAAAAGTCATTGATATACGAGCTCAACACACATCCATGGAGCACACTTACAACACAAATACACACATCACTACACACTTTGTATACATAAAGTAATTATTTCACTTTTCTTGAAGGTAATAAAGTGATTGTCTTTACTTTTAAATTCCAGGATGTAAGGTTTCTCCCCATCTTTTTATTAAATACCTGGATGGAAGGTTTCTCCTCATCTTTTTATTAACAGATCCACTATGGTTTGGTGCTGTGTGGATATAGTACAGCTTTCCATGAACAGATGGGGCTGGCTGTCTGAAGTTTATGCTATTCTGTATTACTTGATGAATCAGAGTGAACATATTCCCATGAGCTCTTTGTCTGTTGCTGCAAAGTGTTGTTGTGGTGGTCTACATAAACGCTCATAAATAATATTAGATAAACAAAACAACCCAGAAGAACATAAACCATGACCAACCATTAAAGAAAGTGAACCCATACTTCCTCTAAGCAAGTCATTTTCATAAATCAAACTCACTAATAACAGGGAAGTTAATGAAAATATGTCATTCAATAATGTTTTTACGTATTCATATGCTTTCACATAATGAAAGAACAGAAAAGTTATTAATGTGATGTCTAAATTGTGATGTAAGATTAAAAACAAAGTGTCGTAAAATTTTAATTTTTCTTCAGTTTATGGATTTACACGTTTTTTATTGGAATTAAATTTTACTTTGTCCGCTTACTGCTCTATGGTTGTTTGTATTTTTCGTCTTTTCTTAGCACATCATTAAAAATGGGAGCAAAACGTGAACCTGTTTCTTTCCAGATTCAACGCCTCCATTCCAGTGGAATGCATAACACCAAAATTGTTCAAACGATGGGTGTTGATCCACAAACCGTTAAACTTCGCGTTGATAAACATGACGGTAATGTTAGTGACTACAAAAGAGTCGGACGACCAACAAAACTCACACAAAACACTACAAAAACAGATATACGGTAAAGGGTAAAGTTGGCATCGGAACTCGGACAGTTGCCAAACGTCTAAATTTCCCAGATGACTACCAGCAAAGACAGAAGGCCATTGGGAGGACAAATGTAAAATACTTTATTCGAAGACAATACTGAGTAAACGTGCTTATGTCCAACCAACAAAACCCATGCTGTCAGAATGTCATGCTGTTGATCATAAGGCATTTTGTGAAAGAATAATGTCTAATGGTCACTACAATGCCAAGACAGAAGGAAAGAAGCCTGGAAACAGTCCAGATTTAAACCGTAAAGAGCATCCGTACGCCAGACTACAGGCTACAGTCTCAAAAGAACTTCGTACGTTCAACATGTTCAGGAGGAATGGAACTCGTTTTCTCACGCAGAGTTTTGGCGACGAGTCGAAGAATGACTTTGTAATCAGGGATGCCATACGAAATAATGAAAAACTGAACTGATGTCGGCCGGCCGGTGTGGCCGAGCGGTTCTAGGCGCAGGTTCGAATCCTACCTCGGGCATGGATGTGTGTGATGTTAGGTTAGTTAGGTTTAAGTAGTTCTAAGTTCTAGGGGACTGATGGCCCCAGATGTTAAGTCCCATAGTGCTCTGAGCCAGTTGAATTTTTTTTTTTTTTTTTGCACTGATGTCAGTCAAAATGGTTCAAATGGCTCTGAGCACTATGGGACTTAACTTCTGAGGTCATCAGTCCCCTAGAACTTAGAACTACTTAAACCTAACTAACCTAAGGACATCACAAACATCCATGCCCGAGGCAGGATTCCAACCTGCGACCGTAGCGGTCGCGCGGTTCCAGACTGTAGCGCCTAGAACCGCTCGGCCACTCTGGCCGGCTGATGTCAGTTCATCATTTCATATGTGGTAATGTGTTGTTTTAAAAAATCCCTTTCCATTAAGAGTATTCTAAGAAGACTTCAGAGAGAAACTTTCCGTCCACTGTATTTGTATAAAGTGTTTCATATTGTAAATGGTTTTCTTCGAAACAACTAATTGCGAATAAGTTGTTGCCACTGGCACCTTGTTCAAGTGGGATAGATCAAACTTCCATTATGCAATTAATCTCTGAGGGACAGAGTAGACAGACAAGGAAAGTACGTAGCCGATGGGAAGTTGGAAAGGCGCGATGATCAGACAATAATGTCGGAAAATAATTGGACGGAACTGATTTACGGAGCAGACGTGTAAGGCGCTCCCGTGATGCGCTTTTGATGAAACTGGTGGAATGGCTCAGTACGTAAGCTCCACAGGCGCTTAGTGGTTGGAAGAATGTTGCCGCTATAAAATATCATTGACGTCATCAATTGTATCTGTATGTGAGCTAATGGTAAATGTTCTAAGTACACCTCGGCGTCTGAAAAAACTTTCGAATACCTGCCCCATATCATCGCAGCCAACTCTGCGACTTCTCTAGTTATGCGAAGGGACCAGTTAATTTTAATTATGTTAATATAATAATTAAAAGAACTTTTGCAAATCACAGGCTCAGAAGGGTGGTGCCTGCCATGACAGTGAGAAGAGTACAAAGGAACACGTTGTTAAGATCTGTGGGGGCTTACAGAACATCCCCAGGAAGTGCCCTGTTAGTGATAATGGGGCTCTGTCCTCTAGACATTAAAATATGGGAACAAGCAGCATGGTACTCGGTCAAGAAAGGGAACGATATGAAAATAGAGAACATACTGGGAGCTTTGGCTAGGGACAAGGGAGAAATACGAAGAAGGGGTGAGGACTTATGGCCAGAATCTTGGGAAATGGATGAATCTGGCAGAAGAACCTTCGGATCCTTACCAAATGTTAAAGAAAGGTTAGGCGTGAGGTATTTCGAACCAACCCGGCGTCTAATCCATTTTCTCACTGGTCATGGGCTGCACCTGAGTGTGACTGTGGCGCTTTGCAGGGTACTCCCGACCATTTGGTTTACGAGTGCCCCCTTTTCGATGATGTAGCAGCTACATTAAGACAACAACTTCCAAACAACAACACATACGATTTATTAAAACGCGATGAGACTTTCGAAACTCTGAACAACTTGGCAAATGAGGTATCACGAAAAGTTCTGACTGCATACCTGAGGGACTTTCGCGACTAGAACCAACCACTAAACGTGTCCTAGTACCCTAATCCTGTACCGCCTGTGCGTGGACAGGTCGACTTTTAGTTGGAATCCGCCACGTGCAGGGCAAGAGGGACTGGGGTACACCTATTCTCGACTAAGACAAGCACCGGATTTGACGTAGGTTATTTAGTAGTTAGTAGCATTAGAAGTAGACACTAAATTAGGAACCTGCAGTGACACGCAATTTTGGCCTGCCCAGTGTCAGGGGCACGCTCATCGGGATTAGCTCGATGAGCAAGGCCTAAAGTAGTAGGTTTATATCTAGGCTGACACACCTGTAACGCTGCAGGCAGTTAGGAATTAACAAGTAGGTAGGAAAATTAACAACTAGGTAGTAGTGTATAGATTAACAATCGTAATCTGCCTGTTAACATGTACTGTGTCACACTGTCTGTAGCTCATAAATTAATTGTAACACTGTAATATCTGTAATAGCTGCTGATAACATACAATATTGTATTAACATTAGGACCCACTAATCACTAACGTGATGGGTTAATTTCTACAACTATTATATTTGTTATTGAAATAAAGATTTAAAAAAAATCCCCTTTTAACCGAAATCGTATTATGTATGTGAAGTTTCTTAAATGGTTCAAATGGCTCCGAGCACTATGGTCATCAGTCCCCTAGAACTTAGAACTACTTAAACCTAACTAACCTAAGGACAACACACACATCCATGCCCGAGGCAGGATTCGAACCTGCGACCGTAGCGGTCGCGCGGCTCCAGACTGTAGCGCCTAGAACCGCTCGGCCACTCCGGCCGGTGAAGTTTCTTACCTGTTCCTTAAATGAACTGAGAATCTATCATGTTAATATTCCACTGTAAGATACATATTTCAAACAATCAGAGAACAATAATAATTGCTACAGTGCACTTCGCCCTAATAGTCAACGAAATAGTGAATTTCTAACAAAATGATACTTACAGATATAGCTATTGTACTGTATATTCACATTATGTAGATGTATCTTTGTCACGCTTTTCTGCTCTGGAATGAAATGGCATTGTATCGGTGTTGTGTGTTCACGATCTTATTAGTTCTGAATTAAAAAGCTATTGTTCAGCGTTGTTCGCACAAAAGGGTATCTACTCGTAGGCTATCTGCAAGCGATGCAGGCTTTTAAGAGGTGTAACTGAACTGATTAGGACGTGCTGTTTCATACCAACGTTGCAACTATAAGAAAAGCTCGTATTCAAAAATAATCATCTCCACGAAATTAATGAAAGCGTATGTTGTTTCTCTGAAAATTTCTTTGTGTCAGTAAGGCAATACCAAGGTTGGTTCACGTGAATTTACGTGTGCCAGAGTTGACATTATAACATTCTTTGCTCATTGTAAAGTAGTTTCAGAACAGTATTAAAAATAAGTTTCCATTACTTTGGGCTAGCGAGACTGGGCATTTTTACTCTGAGATCGGATAAAAATATATCCCTGATTTTGTGTGTTGCTTACACTTGACTACTGCTCGCGATCTTTATACTGTTCTATAGCATTGATTTGCTCTTAACCTTAGGTAAAGCCACGATCAAATGTCAACACTGTCAGTTTAAACAGAGACAGTGAAGAGCACTGCAACCTAAAGTTATTTCTGTCGATGACTCGCCATCCAAGACTACATGCTGCGTCCTCTATTCCGGGAAATCTTCAGTCTGTCTGCTGTTTCAATCCCTGTTACAAACAGTCTCAACAACAACTGAGTGGGGAGGTAGCTACCTGTATTTTCCCGAGGGCTCGCGGTGCCATGCGGTGGCATGCGAGACATCGCAGTGAATGCGAGCCGTCCCAGAGAATGCGCGACATCGGACACAGTCAGTCCCACGCGTAAAGTGCCCAGGATGTGGCCGCTATCAAATACGACGGTACCACACGACCAATACATCCTGCGCTCAGCTATCGCGGTACGAGGTCTGCAGACATCGCAGTCACGTGACACGCCGAAATGTTCCATTCATCCTGGCTATAGAAACGCCGTCTCTCCAATACAACAGCTATACCCGTTTCAACTCCTCGCAAGTATAATGCGTTTTATAAGTCAAGAAAGAGTCATCCCTGGATCAGCTGTGTATGAGACGCCAATTACAGCCGAAAGAGATACATCAAAACGCGTATTTTAATATGTTATTTGCCTATGCTACGGCTCGGTCTGGATATGGGGGTCGGTTAAGTCAAATTGAAGATAAGGATTCTGGGTAGACAAATATAGGGTATTATCAACAGCAGCAGAACATGGTAGAACGGGAGTACGAAGTAGGGCATAGAGTGAGATACTGTGAAAAGTTCAGTGATAGGATTGTTTTCATCAGATTCTACAGCAAACCAACACAAATAAAAATAATTCAGTTGTACATCCAGATGACATAAGCAGAAGATGGAAGAGTTAGAGAAAGTATATGAGAATATTGGAAGGGTAATTTAAAATATTAGGGGAGATCATAATGTAATAAACATGGAGGGCAAGTACGAGGTAGTTGGGGAAGGGATAGAAGACAGAGTAGCTGAGGAATGTGGACTTCGCAGTAGGAAGGAGAGAGAAGAGTAACTGGGTTCTACATCAAATTTCAGCTAGTAATAACAAATACACCGTTCCAAAATTACAGGAGGATGAAGTTTATTTGGAAAGGTCCACAGACAGGAGAATATTCCAGATGGATTCTAGTATGGTCAAACAGATCCCGAAATCAGGTAATGGACTGAAAGGCGTATCCAAGAGCTGATATATACTCAGACCACAATTTAGTAGTAATGAAGAGTTGATTAACTTTTAAGAGAATCGTCTGGAAGAATCAATGGAGAAAAAAGTGACAGAATGAAACATTGACCAGTTGAAGTTCTCTGAGGCAGCAGCAGCAAAGTTGAACAGGACATCTCTAAAACGACCAATTACGATAGTTGTACAGACAAACATATGTACAAGAAAGGTAACTGTATCGGATAGATTCACAGTGAGAGAGCACTTTGTGTTCCTGCTGCTAAAAATGCGAGTACACCATTCGTTTATTACATTTTTTTACGAGCTTCCAACAAGAGCGACTTATTTACAGATGCCTGTATAGTTACTACATTATTTTTGTAATTTCTTGCGTGTTAGAGTTCTTACTAAGCACAAGCTTTTATTTTAATGACACTTAGCGTACTGTAGCGCCTCTGCTATCGACCCTTATATCGACCCTTGTATCGTACAAGCTTCTGTTTGTTTTGGTTAGTGTAGATCAGTGTCGTTTAGACCGTTTGTGAGAGAGCATTTCGAATTCCTGCTGCTAGTAAGCCGAGTACACCATTCATTTGTTGTAAATTTTTACAGGCTTCAAATGGGAGCGACTGCAGTAATGGATAGGAACTGTGATTGCTGTGTACAGATGCGAGCTGAGTTGGCGACCCTTCACTCGCAGCTCCAGGCTGTGTTGGGGTCTGTCACACAGCTTGAGGCTGCTGCCAAGGGGTATCACTGTGGGGTGTCAGATGTGGGGATGCGAGGGGACGTTGAGCACGTCCCACATGTCCCCCGACCGATCCACTGCTGTGGCTGCCCCGGGTACAGCCAGCACTGAGGTTCACCCCTCACCCGTGGTCGAGTAGGAGATCATTCCAAAGTCTGGCAGGCAGAGAAAAACTTTCCGAGGGGCCTATCGCAGGGCCTCCCTGGTTCGTTTGATGAAGAGGTTTTGGGCGTTATCTGTTGCTGATGATGTCTCTGAGCCGGATGCAGTCGTCCACCCTGTTCCAGAGGAAGCTTCTCGTCTAGCAAGGTCTGGACGTTCACAGAGGGCGGGTTTGCTGGTAATTGGGAGCTCCAACGTTAGGCGCCTAGGGGGGCCCTTAGGAACATGGCTGCCAAGGAGGGGAAGGAAGCCAGTGTGCACTCCGTGTGCATACTGGGGGGAGTCATTCCAGATGTGGAAAGGCTGCTTCCGGATGCCATGAAGAGTTGAAGAGTACAGGGATCAGCCAGCTTCAGGTGGTAGCTCATGTCGGTACCAATGACATATGTCGTTTTGGATAGGAGGAGATTCTCTCTGGTTTCGGGCGGCTAGCGGAAATGGTAAAAACTGTCAGTCTTGCTTGCGAGATTAAGACGGAGCTCACCATCTGCAGCATCGTCAATAGAACCGACTGTGGTCCTTTGGTGCCGAGTGGAGAGTCTGAATCAGAGGCTCAGGCGGTTAAGTGACCATGTAAGCTGCAGATTCCTTGACTTCCGCAATCGGGTGGTGGTTTCCAGGTTCCGCTTAATAGGCCAGGAGTCTACTACACACAGGAAGCGGCTACACGGGTAGCGGAGGCTTTATGGAAGGGACTGGGTGGTTTTTTAGGTTAGAGGGCCTCAGGGAACCACAGAAAGGGTGTCCATCTAAAATGGGGCAGGTAAAACACATTAAGTTAGTTGTAGAAACGATCGGTATTGTAGTTGTAAATTGTCGTAGCTGTGTTGGGAAAGAACCAGAGCTCCAAGCCCTAATAGGAAGCACTGAAGCTCAAATAGTTATAGGTACGGAAAGCTGAATAAAGCAGGAAATAAGTTCAGCCAAAATTTTTTCAAACTACCTAACAGTGTTCACAAAGGATAGATTAATTAGTATTGGTGGTGGAGTATTTATTACTGTCAGAAGTAGTTTGCCTTGTAGTGAAACTGATGTAGATAGTTCCTGCGAAATAGTGTGGGTAGAAGTTACACTTGACAATCGGACTAAACTGTTAACTGGATCGTTTTACCGACCCCCCCCCCCCCCCCCTCCGACTCAGAAGATATAGTTGCTGAACAGTTCAAAGAAAACTTGAGTCTCATTTCAAGTATGTACCCCACTCATACAATTATAGTCGATGGTAACTTTAATCTACCCTCCATATGCTGGAAAAATTATACGTTTAAAGCCAGCGGCAGGCATAAAACGTCATCCGAAATTGTACTGAATGTTTTCTCAGAAAATTATTTTGAACAATTAGTTCATGAGCTCACCCTAAGCGTAAATTCTTGCGAAAGCATACTTGACCTCTTAGCAACAAATAATCCTAGACAAATGGTGAATATCGTGACGAATACAGGGACTAGCGACCACAAGGCAGTAGCTGATAGGCTGAATACTGTAACTCCTACAACCATCAAACAGAAATGCAAAGTACATCTGTTTAAAAAAGCTGATAGAAATGCTCGTAACACCGTTTTAAGAGACAGTCTGCACTCCGTTCGATATAATCATGTAAGCGTAGAAAAGTTGTGGAATGATTTCACAGAGATATTATCGACAGCAATTGAGAGATATATACACCACATAAATGGTACACAAAACGGGTCAGATCGTTGTTGCAGAAGCAGTGCAAAAAGCATCCCAAATTTAAAAGAACTTAAAATCCCCAAGACTGGCAAAGTGTTGCAGAAGTTCGAAATATAGCGCGTACTTCAATGCGAGATGCTTTCAATAATTTCCACAACGAAACTCTGTCTCGAAATCTGCCAGAAAACCCAAAGAGATGCTGGTCATACGTAAATCACACCAGTGGCAAGACGCAATCAATATCTTCACTGCGCGATAACAACGGCGAAGTCACTGATGGCAGTGCAACTAAAGCGGAGTTATTAAACACGGTTTTCCGATACTTCTTCACGAAAGAAGACGAAGTAAATATCCCTGAATTCCCATCAAGAACAGCTGCCAAGATGATAAACATAGAAATAGATATCATTGGTGACGCAAAGCAGCTTAAATCACTTAATAAAGGCAAGGCTTCCGGTCCAGATTCTATACCAGTCAGGTTCCTCTCAGAGTATGCTGACACAATAGCTCCATATTTAGCAATTATATACAACCGCTCACTCATAGAAAGATCCGTATCTAAAGACTGGAAAATTGCTCAAGTCACACCAATACCCAAAAAGGGAAGCAGGAGGAATCCGTTGAATTACAGGCCCATATCACTAACGTCGATTTGCAGTAGGGTTTTGGCACATATACTGTATTAGAACATTATGAAGTACCTCGAAGAAAACGATTTGTTGACAAATAGCACGCATTCAGAAAATATCGTTCTTGCGAAAAACAACTTGCTCTTTATACTCATGAAGTAATGAGTGCTATCGACAGGGGATGTCAAATTGATTTCCAGAAGGCTTTAAAAGAAACCATTTGGAAGGCAGAAACCCTACTGAAGACTCGAAAACCGCAGTTATATGTCCCATATTTAAGAATGATCCCCTTGTGTGCGACGAGGAATTGCTTTACTGGATGGTACTTATAAAATCCTATCGACGTGCCTATTAAAGAGACTGACCCCAATTACTGAAGAATTAATTGGTGACTACCAATGCGGTCTCCGCAGAAATAGATCCACATTAGATCATCTTTTCACTCTAAGATAGATAACTGAAAAGGCGTGGGAATTCAACGTAGATGTACATATATTATTTGTAGATTTCAAAAAGGCTTACGATAGCATACACCGACAGACACTTCTAAATATAATGAGGGGATCTGAAATACCATCAACGCTAATCACATTAATTAAAATCTGTACAGATGAAACTTTATGCCGTATCAAGACACTTGTATGAGAAACTGAATTTTAAGGTGTTCACTGGGCTGAGACAATGAGACGCCATTTCACCTATTTTAGAGAAGATCGATAGAGAATTTAGTAAAACTAATCCACAAGGGAGCCATTTGCAGGAGATGAACATTACTAGACTTGCCTAAGCAGATGATGCAGCATAAATAAGTAGTTACAAAACAGAATTAATGAAAATGATGCAAAACTATTACAGAATTGCTGAGAAAGGAGGATTACATTTTAATGAAGAAAAGACGGAATATTTGGTTATAAGTAAGAAAAACCAAAGTGATGCACCTTTGGCTGTAGATGGATTCACTTTCAAAACAATTGACCGCTCAAGTACTTATGGAGTCTGTTTAGTAACAATAGTAGAATAGATATAGAAGCAGATGCCTGTCTAGCAACAGCGAACAAAACACTTTTTAGTTTTATCAAAATCTCACAGAGAAGCTCCTTTAGTACTAACTTGAAAATCCGTTTGTATCAGTCGAGCATTATGCCAGTAACATTAAACGGGTGTGAAACATCAATGTTTAGAAAGAAGAAAAACTGTTAATATTTGAAAGAAAAACACTAAGAAGAATTTTTGGCCCAGTATATGATGAAGATAACATGGAATGGAGGATAAGAAAAAATGAAGAATTAAGAGAGCTGTAAAAACACTGTAACATTGTTGATGTGCTAAAGAAGAGAAGGTTGAACTGGGCAGGCCATGTAGCAAGAATGACAGAAAACAGACGACCTAAAATAGCATTCGGAAGGACATTAGATGGAACGAGAGGAAGAGCAAGAGCCAGAAGTAGGTGGAGAGAGAACATCTGGGAGGACACAACAACACTCATGCTCATAAATTAAGGAGAATGCTGATACATGGTGAAACAACGCTCTGGTGGGCGGTTTGCGGGTTTAAATCACCTCGGGGTATGGCCATGCGGTGCATTTGACCTGCGGTCGTCGCACGGTGACGCTGGCAGCAGTCCACATACGCAGAGGAGTGTTGGTGCATGTCAGAGTACGGTGCAGCGAGTAAGTGTGCAGATCTTTTCAGACGTGCTAATGGTGACTGTGTGTTGAAAATGGCTCGAAGAACACATATTGATCACATTATGAGGGATAGAATACTAGGGCGACTGGAGGCTGGTCAAACACAGCAGGTCGTAGCACGGGCCCTCCGTCTGACACAAAGTGTGATCTCAAGATTAAGGCAACGATTCCACCAGACAGGAAACGTGTCCAGGCACTACAGTACGGGACGTCCACAGGGTACAACACCACAAGAAGACCAATATCTCACCATCAGTGCCCGCCGACGGCCACGGAGTACTGCAGGTAGCCTTGCTCGGGACTTTACCTCAGCCACTGGAACATTTGTCTCCAGACACACAGTCTACAGACGACTGAACAGACGCGGTTTATTCGCCCGGAGACCTGAAAGGTGCATTCCACTGACCCTTGGTCACAGGATAGCCCATAAAGCCTGGTGTCAAAAGCACAGTACATGGTCATTGCAACAGTTGTCCCAGGTTATGTTCACGGACGAGTCCAGGTATAGTCTGAACAGTGATTCTCGCCGGGTTTTCATCTGGCGTGAACCAAGAAACAGATACCAACCCCTTAATGTCCTTGAAAGCGACCTGTATGGAGGTTGTGGTTTGGTGGTGTGGGGTGGGATTATGATTGGTGCACGTACACCCCTGTATATCTTTGACAGAGGAACTGTAAAAGGTCAGGTGTATCGGGACGTCATTTTGCACCAGTATGTCCGCCTTTTCAGGAGGGCAGTGGGTCCCATCTTCCTCCTGATGGATGATAACGCACGGTGCCACCGAGCTGCCTTCCTGGAGGAGTACCTTGAAACAGAAGATATCAGGCAAATGGAGCGGCCTGCCTGTTCTCCAGACCTAAACTCCATCGAGCACGTCTGGAAAGCTCTCGGTCGACGCGTCGCTGCACGTCTTCACACCCCTAGGACAGGAGCTCTGACAGGCACTGGTGCATAATGGGAGGCTATACCAGCAGCTGCTCGACCACCTGATCCAGAGTACGCCAACCCGGTGTGTGGCCTGCGCACGTGTGCATGGTGATCATATCCCTTATTGATGTCGGGGTACATACGCAGGAAACAGTAGCATTTTGTAGCACGTGTGTTTCGGGACGGTTTTCTCAACTTATCACCAATACCATGGACTTACAGATCTGTGTCGCGTGTGTTCCCTATTTGCCTATGCTATTAGAGCCAGTTTTATGTAGTGCCACGTGCACTCAACAGAAGCAAATGGAAGAGGCTTGTAGAGCAGGCGTATGGTCAGTAAGGCCCTTGCCACTTGTAAATAATAAATAATAATATGGAAGACATATGGGATTCAGTATTAAAGTCAGAGTTTTAGCTTTGAAAGACCTGCGATAAAGCCTGCGGAACTTATGAAATCTTAGAGGGAAGTGGCAAACGAACTACTATCAGAGATCTCTGTTGGTCCATCATGGCCAGGGGGCATCGGCTGGTTAAGTACTTGTCTAGCTGCTATCCCATAGCAAGTTGCTATCATGTCTTCGAATGAAGCAATTGTATAGCGATTGAATTCACGATATCCGTGATTTATGGCGCTATACGACAAGTTCGTTTGTTTTGGATAGATGCGTATTGGGCCTGAAGAAGGCATAATGAAATGCCGAAACTGGTAGCCTTCACAATAAAATAAAATAAGTACACGGCTATTGGTGAATTTTATTGAGATTGACAACTACTATTGATGATGGTGAGCCGTAGAAAAGTTAGCTTTGAAAAGCGCCCTCCGTTTTCTGGCGGTGGTGCCGTTGTCGCAATTGAAGGTTTCGGTGTGTCCCTCTAGCGGGAAAAGGGAAAAGTGGGCTGTTCACGTGGGTTTAAGAAGTGGCTGTATGGGCTCTCGAGAAGAGGTGGCAGTCGGGGCATCAAGAAGCGACTTCTTTGCCAGTGCTAGGGGGACAGCACGCAGACCGCGGCATCAGCGTAAGCGGCGCGAGCAGCGGCTCCGTGGTATGGGGCGTTAACTGCTCGTCGCGAAAGGAATCTTCCTGAGCGTGGGTCTGCGAGGGGCCTAATTTGCAGTTCGGCCGTAGGCTGTCGACCGGCGGGGAGGTTCTGAAAATCGGCGCGCCTTCCTGCGTCTGTTGAAACGGCTGGCAGCGGGCGGCTCGGCAGAGCATTTGGAGGTGCTGCGTTGGTTCAGTCCTGGGAGTCGTAACGCACCAGAAGTTGAGTATTGTTTGTTAACAGATTTTACGAAGTTTAATTGAATTCAATTTACTTATTCTTGTTAATTATACCAGCCGTATTTTTTGGGGGTTTCCCGCCATTCATTCTTGTCTGCCCACCAGCGGGAAGGTGGTAATCTTAGAAAGGGTGGTCCGTTTGTCCCGTTTTGAGGACGAAAGTGGGGGGGGGGGGGGGAGTCAGAGTAAATCTGTGGTTCGGACTGCTGCTTTCCCCTCCCAGCTTACTTACGGGTTATTCGACTGTTAGCCTCTGCCATGTCTGTGAAAGTCTAAGGCACTAATGGCTGTACTGTTTAAAACGCAAGGCACTAAGACCTGATCCACTCTCTCGCCTGCCATAACTAGTATTACTAGACTCACGTGTAAAAGGTACTCTAAGAAAGAAGAAAAAATTCCTTTTGCCTCGTGGTAAGAACTAGTCAATTGCATAGCGAATTCCTGCTCATCTGGAAGCTGTAACTTACGTAAATTTGTGTTTATGTATATTTGGATATAATCAAGCAAGGTTGTTAATGTACGCCGTAGTGGATTTTTTATATTGTTTCTAGTCAGCAAAAAGTGTTGTGTGTTTTTCCAATTCAATACCTTTTAAGGCTTTTAGTCAACGTGCTTATGTGTTTTATACAGGTAGTTGGTTATTAGTGTGTTTTCTTGCCATGCAAAAGTTTGCCATTTCATTACGGGTAGAAATTGTAGCCTTGAAAGGAGAACGTTGTAAAAGTTCCGCCACACACCGTCAGGTGGCTTGCGGAGTATGGATGTAGATGTAGATGTCCTACCTGGCGAGCGTGTGTGTTTGCCGTAAGTTAACTGGCAGAAATTTGTAAAATTTGTTTTTTATATATTTTGGAAATGTTAATGTTATTAACTGTGAGTGTCCCCCCGTGTGCATGACTCATGCGTTTCGGTTTTTCTATTTTGAGAACTTTTGTAAAAAGGATTGTCTTTATATGTTGCAGACAAGTTAGATCCTGCGCCATTTAATGAATGGAGTGAAATTCACCTGTAATTTAGCTGAGCTTGAAATATTATACAGCGTCACGTTGTATACGTTAAATTGCTTGCCTGTACCTGCCTTTTACTGGCGTGAAATTTTTTATAATAATTTAATAATTTAAAAGTCCTTTCCTATCGTAAATTGTGACTTATTTTATAAATGATTGTTGTTCCTTTTAAAATATCTTTAAGTGTTAAATTTGTGTGTAATTTCACCAGTTATTCCTTGGCACCTACTACCACTTTACATTTTGTGTATTGATTGAGATTAGTAACCTTCGGTGAACCAGTAGTAATTTTACGGTTCAAGTGGTTTGTAGAATCTGTGGATCTGGTGACAATTAGACTTCCAGAAAAATATCATCCACACGATCCTGAAGATAGCGAGGGCAGATAAGTGCGAGAACTAACGCACATGCATTAAGGTGACGTCAAGAACAGTATAAAAAAGAATCGAAAAGAAAACTGAGGTTCTGTTAAATGGCGATTAGTTGGGCTTTAGGAAAGGTAAAGACACCAGAGAGGCAGTTCTGACATTGCGCTTGATAATGGAAGGAAGACTGAAGAAAAATAAAGACATGTTCGTAGGACTGATCGACCTAGAAAAAGCGTTCTACACTGTAAAATGATGCAAGATATTCGAAATTCTAAGGAAAAGGAGTAAGCAGCAGCGAAAGACGGGTAATGTAGTGATTTAGGGATTTACAAGAATCAAGAGGGTATAATGTGAGCGGAAGACCAAGAATGAAGTGCTCGGATTAAAAAGGGTGCAAGACGGGGATGCAGTCTTTCGCCCTACTATTCAATATACACATCGAAGAAACCGTGACGGAAGTAAGGCTCAACAATTAGATCAAAATTCAGGGAGAAAGGATATTGATGATAAGATTCGCTGATGACATTAACATCCCCAGTGAAAGTGAAGTAGAATTACATGACCTGTTGAATGGAATGAACAGCCTATTGAGTACAGAATATGGATTGATAGTAAGCTGAAGAAAGACGGAAATAATGAGGAGCATTAGGAGTGTGATTAGTGATAAACATGAGGGACTGATGACCTTAGCAGTTAAGTCCCATAAGATTTCACACATTTTGATAAACATGAAGTTAAAGTTGTGGGCTGCAGAATAGACAAAGCGTGATTTTTCTGCTACCTTTGAAGCAGAATATCACATGAAATATGAATCAGAGAGGACATAAAAAGTACACTCGTACAGACAAGAGGGCAGTCTTGGTGTCTAGGAGTCTAATAGTGTCAAACATGAGCTTTAAAAAGGGAAGAAATTTCTGAGAATGTAAGTCTGGAGGACAGCATTATATGGTAGTGAATCATTGTCTGTTGGAAAACGGAAAAGAATAAAATCGAAGCGTTTGGGATGTGGTGCTATAAAAGGACGTTGAAAATTAAGTGAACCGATAAGATAAGGAATGAGAAGATCCTCCGCAGAACTCATGAAGAAAGGAACATATGGAAACCGCTCACAAGATGGAGGGACAGGATGACAGGACATGTGTTAACACTCAGGTTAAAATCAGCAATCGAGATCGCAATGATATTTATTTATTATTACCGGTTTCGGCTTATGTCAAAGCCATCCTCAGATTTACGATCTTGGTATCACGTAAAAAACAGAGGAGCCGCCAGCACCAGAATCTCATGGTTACGATCAATGTGGAGGAGACCCCGTTTTAATCTTGGGTATTAATAATTGCTTCAGCTGTATTTTGGTCCTTTATTACTGTACCACTACTGGTTTTGTAGCGTTAAAGCCACATCTATAGGTGACATCTGTATAACAATAAATCCAGAAGGAATAACAACCTTGACACATACACTGGTATGGATAACTGTTCTAAAATTTAAAAAAAAATATTAAAAACTTTTACACGAGAATATGGAAATGTTATTACTCACATTATTAAAACATTGGAACAGAAGAGCTCGGAATCTTTTTTCCAACATTCGTTGTCTGTCAAATACAAAACACCGCTAAAAGAAGGTATGTCATGGATTAAAAACTGCCAAAATCCATGACATTCCGTATTTTGTATTTGACAGACAAAACCAACGAAACCGGTAGTGGAACAGTAATAAAGGACCGAAATACAGCTGAAGTGATTATTAATACCCAAGAAGAATACTCACGGCTGTGGTTGCTCCACCTACAAGGTTGTCTGCAGACCCCGTTTTGGTTACGTGTTGTTTCTGACTCATGGTCGGTTTTAGCAAGCCGATGTCCCATTCATCAAAAGGTTTTACAATTTTACATTCTTTTAAAATCAGGTTACGGAGCAAGTTTCTGCATGCTTGTGATGAAAGCACGACGTGAATTATGTAACATTAATCTGACTGTTCTATGTAAAATCCTGGTACTTTTGGGGCTCAAATAATAATCTCCGAGTTAGCAATATAAACATGTGATTTTCTTTTACTTCCTTCCTTTCGTCATTTCAATTAAATGGAGTCTTGCTTCTGCAAGATAGTAACACTGAGTAGTCACCAGGCTTATGCAGAGGAAATTACAGAAATATTCTTTAGCTTGATCAGTAGTTGGAGCTGCTTTGTTCCTAGACATTTATTCAGGTATTAAGCATTTCTTGGCATTAGTAAATATTTTTTAGATTAGGGAAGATAAGTTAACCTCCGGAGTTTCTAGACAGCAGCTGTTTCGTCATATCGTTTTCTATGTTCCGTGACAATGTTACATTCCTAGGTCACAATTTAATCATTTCAGATACCAAGAGAACTTCCGTTGCGTCACGTATGCGTGTCTGTGACGAATCATTCTTGAGGGTGGCTCGATCGCATATTATTCCCTTTGGGCTTTACTCACTTTTAAAGGGGGCGCCCTTAATGAGGGAAACTTCAAGTGAAACTTTAATGTCCACTACTACTAATGAAATCACATCCAGTTTAACAGACACCATACGAGGTATGTGTGTTTATTATTGACCTGGAGCATTGATATATGCTATTAAGCGATTCCAAACAGACAAAACTGCGCGTTAAGTTTCAGTTGGACACCCATGTTATACGGCAGTTCATCCCTTTCGAAGTCATCAGTGTTCCATTGTAGATCTCTCATTTTAGTTTTCCCCGCAATTATAAGTCGACAGGTGTAAGTCTGATGAGCGTATAAGCCATTTTGAGAGTCACGAACGACCTATCCAAAGATCTTCAAATATTCTGTTAGCAGATCTGTAATTATCTGTGTAGAGTGGGCGGGACATGTGTCACGTTGGTACCACACGGATTTCCTCACGTTCAGTGGGATGTCTTACAATAACTTCAGCAACATATGTGCTAGGAACTGTAGATATTTGTGGCTGCTTCGACTGCAATCTATAAAGCGGGTAGCAATGATGCAATTATTGAAAAGCCTGAGCCTGAAGTTGGCAGACCAAGGTCATTGTTTATCCACCTATCTCAGCCAGCTTGGATTTTCAACTGCCCAATAGCGCATACTGTGAATGCTTCATTTTATTGTAAGGTTTTCAGAGATGAGGGCCTGGCATGACAGGATACCTTCCAGCATACAGCGGCGACGCCATTGTGTTTGGTGACACTGAACAGAGACTAAAACCGCAGTCACTTTTTCTATTGTCGAATACATTAAGAAAGTCTGAATGGTTCCACGATCAAGCTGTGTGATCGCTACAATGGCAGACACAGACTGGTGGGATTCTACGGCACAGGTAAACACACCCACCGCCCTTGAGCAAAGTGTTTGCTTAGATTAACCACAAAAGTTAGAAGTATATGTGATTTCTCTCGAGGCGAGCTAGTGTTTTGCGGCGTTGTTCTCTAGTTAGTACAGGGTGCGCATAAAGTAAGTATCCATTTTGCGAAAAACGTACATGTGGATTATTTCTGTCACAGGTACCGTGAGAGACATGACAATGTTAACAAATGCCAAAATAATCACAATTCTGGAACATCGATTAGGTGGCGAAACCTATGCTGAGGTCCAGAAGCTGTTTGAGAGAAAGTATCGGAAGGATACCCCCACAAGACTTGCCATTCGGAAGCTCGCCAACAAATTCCGGCGTACAGGATCTGTAGCCGATGAGAGACGCGCTAGGCGACCACCGGTCAGCCCACAATCTGTACAGCGTGTTAAGGAAGTTATCGAAAGAAGACATCGATTTGTTGTAGAATCATGGAACATATTTTGTGTTCAGACGTAACGACCTTTCTACTCTGAGAAGCTCATCTCCAGAAACCAGCACGGTTTTAGGCAACAGCGGTCATGCGAGACACAGCTGTCCCTCTTTGTGCATGATATACAACAGGCTCTAGATATCGGCTCCCAGGTTGATGCCATATTTCTCGACTTTCGAAAGGCGTGCGACTCAGTACCGCACTGTCGCTTGTTCCAAAAGTGCGCGCTTACGGTCTATCCGATGACACATGCGGTTGGATAGAAAGTTTTCTAAAAGACAGAGCAGTATGTCGTCCTGAATGGGGTGACTTCAACAGAGACGAGCGTAACTTCAGGTGTGCCCCAGGGCAGCGTAATAGGTCCTCTGCTCTTTACGATTTACATAAACGATCTGGTTCATGGTATTCACAGCGTCATTAGACTGTTTGCCGATGATGCTGCAGTCTACAGGAAAGTAGTATCACACGAAATTTGTGAACAGATCAATGAGGATTTGCAGAAAATAAATGTGTTGTGTAATGACTGGCAGTTATCTCTCAATATTAGTAAGTGTAACCTAATGCGTATAACAAGGCGAAAATCCCCATTAATGTACGAATACAAAATACATGCCCAGTCTTTGGAAGCGGTAACATCCGACAAGTAGAATCTTGAAGCGATACAATCCTTCAACAAAAGAAATTGCTTACAATACGTCAGTTGTCCAGTCTTAGAGTATTGTTCGTCTATATGGGACAGTTACCAGATTGCTCTGATTAAGGAGATTGAGAAGGTCCAAAGAAGAGCGGCAAGATTCGTGACTGGTACATTTAGCCACCGCGAGAGCGTTACAAATATTATACAAAGTTTGAAGTGGGACACACTTACAGACAGACGACGCGCTAAACGGAAGGGGCTGCTCACTAAATTCCGAAATCCGATCTTCGCCGAGGATGTAGAGCATATATTATTACCACCAACTTTCAAATCGCGCTATGATCACCATTCAAAGACAAGGGAAATTAGAGCTCGTACTGAGGCGTTCAGACAGTCGTTTTTCCCTCGCGCGATCCGCGAGTGGAACAAAAGGGGGGAAATATGACTTTGGCGCGAGTTGTGCCCTCCGCCACACACCGCTTGGTGACTAGTGGAGTATATATGTAGATGTAGAAAGAAGTCTAACGGCATCTACCCGCCGGCTGAGTCGTGAACCATCCATGCCGAAATACAGTATGGAAAGTGCTTCACTAAACCCTTAAAAAGAAGGCATTTCATATCCAGGTGCTTCACCAGCTATAGGATGAAGACCCTGCGGCACGAGCAGCCATGTGTCATGATCTGTTGGAGGCTGTCGCCGAGGGGGATCTGATGCATCATGTTGTGTTCAGCGACGAGGAGACATTTCATGTCTGCGGCATCGCCAACAAAAACAATTGCCGGATCTGGGCAGAGGAGCAACCCCATGAATTCACTGAGGGACTCTTCCTAAAGTCAATGTGTGACTTGAAAGATAGGATCTATGGGTCGTTTCTGTTTGCTGAAAAGACAACTACCAGAGCAACCTATCTGGACATGCTGCAGTTGTTCTTGGAGCCACAGTTGCAACAGGAAGGTATCCTTGCCTCTGTCATATGTCAATAAGATGGGGCACGACGCCACTATGCAAGCATTGTCCGGGACTACCTGAACGAGACCTTTCCTAACAGGTGGATGGGAAGAGCTGCAGGTCGCATGTGGGCTGTTCGCTCCCCCGACGTCACTCCCCTGGCCTTTTTTGCGTGGGGTTTCACCAAGAGCCGAGTTTATGCTACCAGGGTGGGACATTTGAATGAACTGAAACGGCGAATACGAGAGGCATGCTTGCTAATAACCCCTCAAATGTTACAGCGTGTGTTTCATGCAACCACAAGGGGATGGGAACAGTGTATTGCAAATGAAGGTGGACATGTTGAACAGTATTAGCTGCTCTCTCTTAATGTAATGTTTATTTTGTTGTAGCACATCTGGAAAATGAAAACTGATACTTACTTTATGGGCACCCTGTATTTTATCAACTCCACGCATGTCCTCTGCGGAGACTTTTGCCAATATCACAGAAAAATGTTTAGTTCCACTGAAATATTTCACCAATTATAAATATTGAAGTAATCTATGCACGTTAAATGATTCCCAACACTGGAATAATTTATGTACGTCAAATAATTCCGAACGTTGTCTATTATAGCATAGAGAAAACCGCAGCTCGATATACACCCTTGGGCAAAAAACTTGTGGACGAAAGTAACTCCCGGATGACGTG
Source organism: Schistocerca nitens (assembly GCF_023898315.1). Classification (NCBI taxonomy): domain Eukaryota; kingdom Metazoa; phylum Arthropoda; class Insecta; order Orthoptera; family Acrididae; genus Schistocerca; species Schistocerca nitens. The sequence goes on along the minus strand of NC_064618.1, from coordinate 793,403,202 downwards.
TCATTGCCAAGAACATAGCTCTACGAAGCTTGGACCATACATAAAAGAACTGCTACACTGTAGTGCGGAAGGTAACTGAAAGAAAAACGCAATGAGGCGAACAGAAATGACACTTCTACGAGGGCTGTCCAGAAAGTAAGTTCCGATTGATCGCGAAATGGAAACCACAGTGAAAATCAGAAATGTTTTATTCGTAGCAGTTAGCTACACCTTCGGGCTACTTCTCTACGTAGTCGCCGTTCTGATTTAGACATTTGTCGTAGCGTCGTACCAACTTTCCAATACCCTCATCATAGGAGACAGCCGCCAGTGCTTTCCGCCAATTCTCTACGCTGGCCTACAGTTCGTTGTCTGTGCCAAAATGTTGTCTTCATAGCCAGCGGTTCATGTGAGCAGAGATGAAACTCAGAGGGAGACAATTACGGCCTGTATTGTGGGTAATCTAACATTTCCAATTGATAACGAGGCAGGAGCATCTTCATTGCCCCTGCAGAATGTGGCTGAGAATTGTCTTGAAGAAGAAACCGCACGACAGTTACGTAATGTTGGCTACATAGCTTCAGGCGAAATTTCTCACCAAGCCCTCATACTTGGCGGGAGACACTATTTTCTATAACATCTTTACGCGCTCACTAAGAGCTCATAAATGAGAAGAGCGACGTGATGCTGTCTAGGGTCATACTAGAGACACTGCCCAACACATCTGTGCAAAGCTTTATCGGATTTTCATAGTTTCCATTTCGCGACCGATGGGAACTTACTTTCTTGACACCCCTCGTATACGAAGAAAATAATTAGAATGAAGTCACCGCGATTTATAATGGCCCCCTGGACATCGCAAAAGGCGGGACATGGTTCTTAATAGGGTATGTGATCACCACGAACGGCAATGCATGCTCTGCATGCATCTGCCGGCCATGAGGCTGGGAAGAACTTCTTGCGGTAGCCCATTCCTCACCAGCGAGCTTTACAACTGCTGCATGGTCGTTGGTGAGTCTGGACGTGATGCATCTTCCCAAAGGATCCCACGTGTGATCGCTGGGATTAAGTCCGCGGAGCGGGCAGTCCAGCCCAATCGCCGAATATCCTCTCGTTCCAAGAGCTCGTCTACCTGCGCAGTTGGATAATGTCGCGCGTTGTCATGCAAAAAAATGAAGTCATTGCCGAATGCACGAGGGAAAGAGTACGCTGTTACAGTAATGTTGAACAGTGAGTGTGCAGTGTCGACAGATTTGGAGGTCATGCAATATTTTGCCTCCCCACACCATAACACCTGGACCACCAAAACGATCATGTTCGACAATATTTCTGGGTGCATTTGTTTCTGGCTCTGAGCACTATGGGACTTAACTTCTGAGGTCATCAGTCCCCTAGAACTTAGAACTACTTAAACCTAACTAACCTAAGGACATCACACACATCCATGCCCGAGGCGGGATTCGAACCTGCGACCGTAGAGGTTCAAATGGTTCAAATGGCTCTGAGCACTATGGGACTCAACTGCTGTGGTCATCAGTCCCCTAGAACTTAGAACTACTTAAAACTAACTAACCTAAGGACATCACACGCATCCCTGCCCGAGGCAGGATTCGAACCTGCGACCGTAGCAGTCGCACGGTTCCGGACTGCGCACCTAGAACCGCGAGACCACCGCGGCCGGCGACCGTAGAGGTCTCGCGGTTGCAGACTGAAGCGCCTCGAACTGCTCGGCCACCACGGCCGGCCCCATTTGTTTCCACACCTCTCGCCTTATGAGGGTAAGTCAAGAATTGTCGAACATGATCGTTTGGTGGCTGAGATGTTATGGTGTGGGGAGGCATAATGTTTCATGAGGATGCTGACTTCCAAATCTTTGAACACGGCACGACCACAGGTCAGCGTCATAGTGCACTGTACTGCTTTTCCATGTGCGTCTTTTCAGAGGTGCATTCGGTCCTGACTTCATTTTTATGGATGAGAAAGCGCGACCGCATCGAATGGCGCAGGTAGAGGTGCTCTTGGAACGAGAGGATATTCGGCGAATCGACAGCTCTGCCCATTCCTCCGATTTCAGTCTCATCGAGCACCTTTGGGGTGGGATAGGTTGACGTATTACAGCACGTCCACAAGCACCAACGAGCATCTGTCAGGTGCCAACCGCGCAGGTGGAGCAACGTAACACCCTACCACAAGAACCCCTTAGCAAAATTGTGACCATCATGGGAGCTTAGTCTGTGGTCATCACACACCCTATCAAGAACCATGTCCCACATTTTGTAATGTGCAGGAGACCATCGTAAATCGCCGTGACTGCAATGTAATTATTGTCTTTGAATAAAAATGTTGTTTCTGTTTGTCCCATTACGTATCTCTTTCAGTTATCTTCTGTACTATACTGCCGCAGTTCTTTCTATGTATGATCCAAGCTTCATCGAGCTATGTTACTTGTCGGTGACACGTCATGCGAAAGCTACTTGCACACCAGTGTATTTGGGATCGCATGTCTTAGCCGCCTCACCCTGTGCTGCCCAGTTATTTCAGACAAGGTTTTAAGTGCAACTAATATTTATTCTAAGATGCATTTCACGAGAGACGTTTCTTGGTTATAAGGGAATAAGTTAATGCTTGCATGTGTACGAGCATGTGCGCGTGAGTGTGTGTGTCGGTTTGTGTGTGTGTGTGTGTGTAAGAGAGAGAGAGAGAGAGAGAGAGAGAGAGAGAGAGAGAGAGAGAGAGACAGAATAAGAAGATCCAAATTAGAGCCTCTTTTATTAAATATACATATACATAGTCTTGTCTGTGAAAGCAGGAGCGACCATGACGCTGCAGTAGAGCATCTACATGCAAATCAACATCATTTGCGATTTTTGGCAAAGTAATAAATAATATAAAGAAGTAATTTACCTGTTACTTTGTGGTACTCCAGAGTTCTATAAATTCCGATGTGACAAGTTACTGAAAATATTCCTAGAATTACTGATATAATTTCTTTTTATTTTTTTATGAGTCATGCCTTCCCGACTCAGCATCATTTAGGGTTTCGTGCCTCAGTCGGTAAAAACGGAACACTTATAGGATCTCTTTGTTGTTTGTCTATCTTTCTATCTGTCCCATTGTTAAAAAATTATGTTTCTCAGGAACGGGTTGCCGCATCAAGTTAAAATTTATGTCTCATGCTGAGATCCATGATCCCATGGCGGTGTACAAAATTTAAGCTTCTAAGTCAATGCACTCAAAACATACGGCCATTTATATCACATATTTTAATACTCGTAAACCCACTCATCAAATACCTGTTTTGTAAATAAAACCGCCTTATCTTGCTGCAACTTATTCTTCCCAGACGCGTTTCGCCTTTTTCTTGCTCTAAGACATCTTCGGTGGGATCTATAACGATACAATTTTATTACTTTTGGATTATCAAGGAGTTCATATCGCGTTTTTATGTAAATGATTAATTACTTACAGGTTCTTGTAATCTGCGTTTCCTCTCATCTGGTCTGGAGGTCGCACTACCACTTTATTCCTGAAATTAAGTTAGAGCACGAAAAGGCGCTTTTATTTACAAAACAAGTATTTCTGTGCTTCCTGAGGAGGATGGCCACGCAAACAAACTTGTCGCTCATCAAACCCTATATAGTATTTCCCGTTGGCCTAGAATCAATGAAATTTGGCAAGAAGCAAGGTTTCGCAGAACAAGTAAAGGAAAAAAGTCCGAAAATTTATAGTTTGTAATTACATGACACGCAAAAATTATTTCTTTTGGCAGTTATTATCCGACGTCAAACTTGAAGTTAGGCAGTCTGTAGTTCTGCATTCAGGTTGATTGAGTTGCAGTGGTAAAAGTCAAACATCAGGCAAGGAATGACTTTATTCCTCATATGAAGCGTTTCGGAATTTATCCATCATCAGATATCCAGCTGAAATTACTGCACGTAAATATAGTGTTTCAACTTGTATCTGAAACAAACATTCGCAGACTAGTCATATGAGCAATAAAGTCATTCATTACCTGTTGTTTGCCTTTTAAAAATGGTTCAAATGGCCCTGAGCACTATGGGACTTAACTGCTGTGGTCACCAGTCCCCTAGAACTTAGAACTACTTAAACCTAACTAACCTAAGGACATCACACACATCCATGCCCGAGGCAGGATTCGAACCTGCGACCGTAGCGTCGCGCGGTTCCAGACTTTAGCGGCTAGAACCGCTCGGCCACTCTGGCCGTCGTTTGCCTTTTACCATTAGGCTCAGTCAACCTGAATGCAGAACTCCAGATTATTATAATAATGGTCTCCTGCCACCTCCATGACTTTATGTCACATTTATGGTATTGAAACTAAAACATTCTTGAAACTTCCTGGCAGATTTAAACTGTGTGCCGGACCGAGACTCGAACTCGGGACTTTTGCGGAAGTAAAGCTGTGAGGACGGGGCGTAAGTCGTGCTTGGGTAGCTCAGTTGGTGCCGGCACGGTAACTCAGCGTGTTCGGTCAGTGGGTTAGCTCCCCTGCGTAATAAAAAAAACTGAGTTAATGGATCAACGACGAACTGAAACGGGTGTATTGCGACGTCCGCCCCGAGCAAAGTCTCATTCTTAAACCATTCTTGAAAATCTTGGAATCCCCGGGACCGATATTTTGCCACTATCAATGTCGACAACAAAGAAAAATGATCGAGATTCTTGATTCCCGGATTAGATGAACCGTCTATATAAGTAATTAAGTTTGTACGGAACCCTCAGTACGCGAATCTTACTCGTACCTGATAGCCTTTTGTAATTACAAAGCACGCGTCAGAATCGTTGTGTATGGAGCAAACTGGGGCACTGATGGAGATTTTTTTTTTATCTCCGGTCGGTACAATGCAAAACTTCAGCAAATAAATCTAAAGGAGATAACGTAGGAATCTTGTCCTGTTCAGCTGTTGGTTTGTTTATTTTTTAACGTAAGGTGGAAGTGCTGAGGTGGGGTCCTCCCGACAGACCACATCACGTTCATACACAGCAGCTCGTATTTCAGCTGCAGTTCGCTCTGTAATGAGTGGTAACCACACTTTGTAGGAGCGGAGCTGTCGCCCGGGGCCCTGCGTACGCTTGTTCACGTAGTGCGAGCAGGGAGACGGACGGGCGTGCGTTGGCCGCCTTATCACGGTGACAGGCAGGCCGACGGCGAGGTGTCAGTGGGCGGCGTGCTCTGATAGCGCGTGCGGGCTGCGACGTGTCGGTACCGCTCCCACTGTGCAGCACAACAGAAACATATTGCAGCAGTAGCGAAGGAGGCTGACAGGTAGTCTCCGAGTGTCCAACTAGACTGAAAGGCTGAAATTAAAGCATCTTCGACCAACTGGGGACTCATAGCATTTCCTGCATATACCGGGTGATAAATTTGAAAACCACGGAATAACGTAGGTAGAGAGGTAAAAACTGGCACACGTGCTTGGAATGACATGGGGTTTTATTAGAACCAAAATGCAGGATGGCGCTACACCCCATATTGCTAGACGCGTGAAAGATCTCTTGCGTGCGTCGTTTGGTGATGATCGTGTGCTCAGCCGCCACTTTCGTCATGCTTGGCCTCCCAGGTCCCCAAACCTCAGTCCGTCCGATTATTGGCTTTGGGGTTACCTGAAGTCGCAAGTGTATCGTGATCGACCGACATCTCTAGGGATGCTGAAAGCTAGGCGCTCAGTCGGGAACCGCGCGACTGCTACGGTCGCAGGTTCGAATCCTGCTTCGGGCATGGATGTGTGTGATGTCCTTAGGTTAGTTAGGTTTAAGTAGTTCTAAGGTCTAGGGGACTGATGACCATAGATGTTAAGTCCCATAGTGCTCAGAGCCATTTGAACCATTTTTTTGATGCTGAAAGACAACATCCGACGCCAATGCCTCACCATAACTCCGGACATGCTTTACAGTGCTGGTCACAACATTATTCCTCGACTACAGCTATAGTTGAGGAATGATGGTGGACATATTGAGCATTTCCTGTAAAGAATATCATCTTTGCTTTGTCTTACTTTGTTATGCTAATTATTGCTATTCTAATCAGATGAAGCGCCATCTGTCGGACATTTTTTGAACTTTTGGTTCTAATAAAACCCCATGTCATTCCAAGCATGTGTGTCAATTTGTACCTCTCTATCTACATTTTTCCGTGATTTATTCAGTTTTCAAATTTATACTGACTTTTTGATCACCCGGTACATCCCTACTGCGTAAGCTATAGTGTGGTGGAGAATGTGTAGATTTGAATCTAACTGAGGTCATGTTAAGTGGGGGGAGGGGGGGAGTAGGGGATCCCACAAGGTTCTATTCTGGTCTGCTGTTCTTGCTGATGCGGTATCAACGATCTGCCACCAAATATGACAGATGATTCAATCGTGTTCCTCTTTGCGAATGATGTAAGTATTGAAATTTCCTGGTGGATTAAAACTGTGCGCCGGATCGAGACTCGAACACGGGATCTTTGCCTTTCGCGGCCAAGTGCTCTACCATCACGACTCACGGCCCGCCCCCACAGCTTCAATTCTGCCAGTACCTCGTCTCCTTCCTTCCAAACTTCACAGAAGCTCTTCTGCGAGCCTTACAGAACTAGCACTCCTGAAAAAAAGGATATTGCGGAAACATGGCTTAGCCACAACCTGGGGGATGTTTCCAGAATGAGATTTTCACTCTGCAGCGGAGTGTGCGCTGATATAAAACTTCCTGGCGGATTAGAACTGTGTGCCGCATCGAGACTCGAAATCGGGACCTTTGCCTTTACCGGGCAAGTGCTCTACCATCTGTGCTACCCAAGCACGACTCACGACTCGTCACAGAAGACCTTCTGTGAAGTTTGGAAGGTGGGAGACGAGGTACTGGCGGAATTGAAGCCGTGTGGGCGGATCGTGAGTGGTGGTAAAGACGGTAGAGCACTTGGCCGTGAAAGGCAAAGGTCCCGAGTTCGAGTCTAGATCCGGCGCACAGTTTTAATCCGCCAGGAAGTTTCATATCAGCGTACACTCCGCTGCAGAGTGGAAGTCTCATTCTGGATATACGAGGTGTGGCTAGAAGAAAACCGGACTAGTACTGGTGAAACAATAAAACGAATGCAATAAGGCTGAAAGTCGCGTGGCCTGTCACGTGACTCTCGCTCCGCCTACTGCTCGAGTTTCATCTGCCTCCTGCACTCAGTCTACCCGTGGCGTCTGTTTTAAGTAGTTGACGTTTTGTCTGTGCGTCGGAAAATGTTGAGTGTACAGAAAGAACAGCGTGTTAACATCAAATTTTGTTTCAAACTAGGAAAATCTGCAAGTGAAACGTTTGTAATGTTACAACAAGTGTACGGCGATGATTGTTTATCGCGAACACAAGTGTTTGAGTGGTTTAAACGATTTAAAGATGGCCGCGAAGACACCAGTGATGACACTCGCACTGGCAGACCATTGTCAGCAAAAACTGATGCAAACATTGAAAAAAATCGGTAAACTTGTTCGACACTTTCCTTGTCAACTCCTGTTAACTCAGACACTGCTCTGATTGTTAAACGGCGATCTTGTCGAACAAGTTCACCGATTTTTTCAATGTTTGCATCAGTTTTTGCTGACAATGGTCTGCCAGTACGAGTGTCATCACTGGTGTCTTCGCGGCCATCTTTAAATCGTTTAAACCACTCAAACACTTGTGTTCGCGATAAACAATCATCGCCGTACACTTGTTGTAACATTACAAACGTTTCACTTGCAGATTTTCCTAGTTTGAAACAAAATTTGATGTTAACACGCTGTTCTTTCTGTACACTCAACATTTTCCGACGCACAGACAAAACGTCAACTACTTAAAACAGACGCCACGGGCAGACTGAGTGCAGGAGGCAGATGAAACTCGAGCAGTAGGCGGAGCGAGAGTCACGTGACAGGCCACGCGACTTTCAGCCTTATTGCATTCGTTTTATTGTTTCACCAGTACTAGTCCGGTTTTTTTCTAGCCACACCTCGTAAGTGTTACTGAAAAAGATGTGAACCCTATTGTAAATAATGTAGCTAATAGGGTAATTAGTAGCGTCAGCACATTGCTTTCAGAGAACAGATAAATGTTTAACTGCAACAAAACTGCGATCCACGTGATTGGGTTGTGCGCGGAACCCTCCCGAAATTTTATTTTGTATTTTCCCGACTTTGTACCGCTCTGGTGGAGTCGGCGGTGGTACAGATTTTCTTTGCAAGTGAGTAACTTGGCGTGTGAACCTGGTCCGCTAGGTGATGCGTGCGGGTCAGCGAGGAGGTTTAGGGTTAGCAGAGGCACGAGGAAAGTGGCGAGCCGCGCAGGTGCTGGGAACCGAGCCGTGTTTGTGTCGGAAAATGTCTTGTCTGGACATGGAGTAATAGCTCGGTCTCACTGGAGTTGAGGGCCCTTTGTCTGAAAAGAAGCACCTCTTCGCGATTCAAGTGTTAGCTAGTCGCACTGCACTAGCGTTGACAGTGAGCAGTGTCTACGCTATCGCATCCCGTATCCGTTGTCCAGAAGCGATTCTCGGTCAAAGTAAAGCTGGAAGGTCTGTAGAGCCTTCACTACACTGTCGCTGCACCCTGGTTGTTCACTCCACGCGAAGACGAGTCGTTTTACTATTCAATAGCTGGTGATCTGTTTATTTTATCTGTTCATTAGGTAAAGATTGTCATTGAGCTTGCCTTGTAGGCGTCGTTTGTGCTGTGTGTATGCGTGGTACCGCTGGTAAACGATTTATGTTTCAGGTTTTATCATGCCACTTTAATGATGTGTATAACGCATCGCCTGTAAATGTACGCAGGACTAAAGTGTGAAATTAAATACGACTCAAAGCTTGCGGCACTACAAACCCACTGAGGTAGAAGTGGATGAATTCTAATTCTGCAGATTAATCTTCGGTTTAAGTAATCACCTTTTGTAACTGAATAATGCTCGTATTCTTATTTGGGGTTCATCTGAAGGCGCTCTGCGCCTAAGCTTATTTTAAAATTGTCTGGTAATTCCGTACACCTCTTGTGTAAATCCTGAACTGTGCCACGAGTGAAATTGGTGTGCGTAAAACTTTTAAGTAGGGGTCCTGCTGTAACTGTTATTGTGTGTTTTAAGTTCTGCTGCTAAACTGATTCTATCTGACGACTGTTCTGAAAATTTATTTCAAGACAAGTTATCATTACAAATTTTTGAGTTAGATTTAGGTTTGGGGATCTAAATTTTAATCTCAAGTAGTTACCTAGTTTTAGCTGAAACTTCTAATTGACGTCGTTGTAACTGTCTCAAGCTTAAAATTGACATCATTGTATCACCGCTATTTGTCATCAATAATGGATCAGGGTTAATATTTAATCAAGGGTATTGTAACTGTTCCCTTTTTTTTAAGGGGTTAGTAAACCTGTGTTTTTTGTAAATGTTGAGCAAGAATTTCTTGTCAAAAAATTAGTTTGACAAATATGCCTGAATAAATATTAGCCCGGCACTTTACCGCTTTTACATCTCCTACCATACTAATTTCTCACATGGAACTCTTTTAACTGCGAAACATCACTTGCCAAGGTGATCAATCAGTTAAATCTACCACTTTCAACTGTCAGAACTAAAGGTAGATGAAAAGCTAAAAGCTTTCCTGGGAGTATCACGTTCAAGATCTTGTACAGAAAGTGGCTGCTGATGCTTCATAATATAAATAACATCCACTGTCAGGTGACATGAAACGCTTCTGCTTGTTGACTTTCCTTACTTTTACTCCGTTATCTCTTATGGTATCATATTTCTGGGACTCGCCAATTATATTTTGAGCCCAGAATAAGGCTCCAAGGAAGATATGCCCTGTCAGTATGTGAACTTCGTGTAAGCTGTTGTGGAGGTATCTCAGAATTCCAACTCTGTCATCTCTTTGCATATTATATATTCCGTCATGGATTTCGTTGCTGGCAATATTGACTCATTCTGAAGAAACTGTAACATTCATTCAGTGAATCTAGACGAAAAAATCATACGCGAGTGATAACAGTCCCTTAAGCATTTTGCAGGCAATTCCATTTCCAATAGAGCTCCAGTAGAGTTGGCAAAAAATTTAAGTGGTAAACTCAAATTCTCCAAATCTAAGTTGAAAGGTTTCCTTGTCGCACACTCCTTTTCTGTACAGGAATTTGTCGCAGTAGTTGAGAACTTTTTTCTGTAACTTGTTATTTATTCGTATACACTCTCCCTATTTTTTTTAATTGAGTAGTTCTCTAGTATCTTCTACATCTATATGATTACTCTGCAATTCTCAATGAAGTGCCTGGCAGAGGGTTCGTCGAACCACATTCAAGCTATTTCTCTACCGTTCCATTCTTGAACAGTGCGCGGGAAAAACGAACATTTAAATCTTTCCCTGCGAGCTCCGATTTCTTTCATTTTATGACGATAATCATCCCTCACAATGTAAGCGAGTGCCGAATATTGTCACACTTTGAGGACAAAGTTGGTCATTGAAATTTCATGCGTAGATACTGCCACAACGAAAATCGCATTTGTTTTTATGACTGCCATCCTAATTTGCGTATCATATCCGAGACACTCTTTACCCAATTTCGCGATAATACAAAACGAGTAGCCCCTCTTTAAACTTTTTCGATGTCCTTTGTCAATTCTATCTGATGAGGGTCTCACACCACACAGCAATACTCCACAAGAGAGCGTACAAGCGTAGTGTAAGCATTCTGTTTAGTAGACCTGTCGCATTTATCGAGCGAGGTGGCGCAGTGGTTAGCACACTGGACTCGCATTCGGGAGGATGACGGTTCAGTCCAGCGTCTTGCCATCCTGATTTAGGTTTTCCGTGATTTCCCTAAATCGCTCCAGGCAAATGCCGGGATGGTTCCTTTGAAAGGCCACGGCCGACTTCCTTCCCTGTCTTTCCCTAATCCGATGAGACCGATGACCTCGTAGTTTGGTCTCTTCCCCGGAACAATCCAACCCCAACCTGTCGCATTTTGTAAGTGTTCTACCAATAAAGCGCAGTGTTTGGCTTGGTTTCCCCACAACATTGTCTATATGATCGTTCCAAGTTAAGTTATTCTAAGTGTAATCCCTAAGTATTTAGTTGAATTTATAGGCTTCAGATTTAGGTGTTTTATTATGTAACCGAAATTTAGCGCATTTCTTTTAGTACCTACGTGGATAAGATCGCACTTTTCATTATTTAGAGTCAATTGGCGCTTTTTACACAATACAGATATCTTGTCGAAATCGTTTTGCAATTTGTTTTCATCATCTGACGACTTTAAAAGACGGTAAATGACAGTATCATCTTCAAACAATCTAAGAGGATTCGTCAGATTGTCTCATAAATCGATTATATAGACCAGGAACAGAAGAGGCCCTATAATACTACCTTGGAGAACGCCAGATATTACTCCTGTTTTACTCGATGACTTCCCGTCAATTACAACTAACTGTGACCCTTCTGACAGGAAACCATGAATCCAGCTGCACAGCTAAGACGATAATCCATAGGCAAGTAATTTGATTAGAAATAGCTTGTAAGGAGCAGTGTCAAAAGACTTCGGGAAATCTAAAAATATGGAATCAAGTTTACGTCCCCCTGTCGATAGCACTCATTACTTCGTGTGAATGAAGAGCCAGTTTGGTTTCACAAGAACGATATTTTCTGAATGCATGTTGTCTGACAATAAATCGTTCTCTTCTAGGTAACCCATAATGTTCGAACACAGGAAACGTTCCAAAATCCTACTGCAAATGGACATTAGCGACATGGGTCTGTAATTCGGCGGATGACTCCCATTTCCGTTCTTCGGTGGTGGTGTGATATGGGCAACTTTCCAGTCTTTAGGTACGGATCTTTCGCCTAGTGGGTGGTTGCATGCGATTGCTACGTATGGAGCTAGTGTAGCAACATACTCTGAGAGGAATCTGACTGGTATAGAGTCTGGACCTGAGGCCTTGCCTTTATTAAGTGTTTTACGATGCTTCGCTACTCCGAGAATATCTGCTAAGTTACTCATGTCGGCAGCTGTTCTTGATTCGAATTCTGAAATATTTACTTCGACTTCTTTGGTAAAGGAATTTTGGAAAACTGTGTTCAGTAATTCCATTAAATCTTAGTTTTCAATCTGCCTTCCCCGCGGCTAGATTCATGACGAGTTTCTAGCCTTCGCACCAGGTGCTGACAATCCGGAAGTCTCTACATTCGTTCACTAGTTTCTAACAACGTCACATAATCGTCGACAAATGTATCGTTTATTTATTGCTGTTACGATTAACTCTGCCATCTTCTGATCCTAAGAGGGGTTGTTCTTCGTATTCTATACATTCTATATTTCTTTCAGTACGATACAGATTGTGTAACATTAAACGACTACAGCTTTATTAACTCAAAATGTAGAACTGAAGGAAAGCAAGAAAAGTGAAGTGTAAGTGAAAGAAAAACTTTCCACCACAGCATCTCTGTCCATCTATAATCTGCGAACAGCCTCAGCGGGATATAGACGTTATCTGCCAAGTGACTTCTACGTATAGCTAGTAGCAGTGAACTACACTCCTGGAAATGGAAAAAAGAACACATTGACACCGGTGTGTCAGACCCACCATACTTGCTCCGGACACTGCGAGAGGGCTGTACAAGCAATGATCACACGCACGGCACAGCGGACACACCAGGAACCGCGGTGTTGGCCGTCGAATGGCGCTAGCTGCGCAGCATTTGTGCACCGCCGCCGTCAGTGTCAGCCAGTTTGCCGTGGCATACGGAGCTCCATCGCAGTCTTTAACACTGGTAGCATGCCGCGACAGCGTGGACGTGAACCGTATGTGCAGTTGACGGACTTTGAGCGAGGGCGTATAGTGGGCATGTGGGAGGCCGGGTGGACGTACCGCCGAATTGCTCAACACGTGGGGCGTGAGGTCTCCACAGTACATCGATGTTGTCGCCAGTGGTCGGCGGAAGGTGCACGTGCCCGTCGACCTGGGACCGGACCGCAGCGACGCACGGATGCACGCCAAGACCGTAGGATCCTACGCAGTGCCGTAGGGGACCGCACCGCCACTTCCCAGCAAATTAGGGACACTGTTGCTCCTGGGGTATCGGCGAGGACCATTCGCAACCGTCTCCATGAAGCTGGGCTACGGTCCCGCACACCGTTAGGCCGTCTTCCGCTCACGCCCCAACATCGTGCAGCCCGCCTCCAGTGGTGTCGCGACAGGCGTGAATGGAGGGACGAATGGAGACGTGTCGTCTTCAGCGATGAGAGTCGCTTCTGCCTTGGTGCCAATGATGGTCGTATGCGTGTTTGGCGCCGTGCAGGTGAGCGCCACAATCAGGACTGCATACGACCGAGGCACACAGGGCCAACACCCGGCATCATGGTGTGGGGAGCGATCTCCTACACTGGCCGTACACCACTGGTGATCGTCGAGGGGACACTGAATAGTGCACGGTACATCCAAACCGTCATCGAACCCATCGTTCTACCATTCCTAGACCGGCAAGGGAACTTGCTGTTCCAACAGGACAATGCACGTCCGCATGCATCCCGTGCCACCCAACGTGCTCTAGAAGGTGTAAGTCAACTACCCTGGCCAGCAAGATCTCCGGATCTGTCCCCCATTGAGCATGTTTGGGACTGGATGAAGCGTCGTCTCACGCGGTCTGCACGTCCAGCACGAACGCTTGTCCAACTGAGGCGCCAGGTGGAAATGGCATGGCAAGCCGTTCCACAGACTACATCCAGCATCTCTACGATCGTCTCCATGGGAGAATAGCAGCCTGCATTGCTGCGAAAGGTGGATATACACTGTACTAGTGCCGACATTGTGCATGCTCTGTTGCCTGTGTCTATGTGCCTGTGGTTCTGTCAGTGTGATCATGTGATGTATCTGACCCCAGGAATGTGTCAATAAAGTTTCCCCTTCCTGGGACAATGAATTCACGGTGTTCTTATTTCAATTTCCAGGAGTGTATTACGCTGACTTGAGATACATCGAACTCTATTTCCGCTATGCTGTGAATGGTGGCACAGGGGACATTAATTTTTGTACCCTCTGTGAGATGTGTAAGGGTGATTACCTGGTATCCACTTGATCATCTGGCATCTTAGAAGATGGTGTAATATATAATCAAAATGGACTGAAAATAAAATAAGATTTATAAAAACAGTTGAAAGTGTCACTCGTACTGCATAAAGACATAGTAACAGTTGTCCAACAATCTATCATAAGATGAAACTACGGAGACAATGAGTCTTGTTTGCTAACAAGTCCTCATTCGAATTGCATATCTTTTCGGATAGTCCGCATGCACCTTTGTTACTGGAGGACAGGGCGGAATCTGTCGAAGGCTTTCTTTAAATGAAGAAGCTCTCCACTATCTGCTGCCCTCTCGATCTCATGGACAGAAAGAGCAGATTGGGTTTGACACGTTCAGTGCGTGTGGAAACCCATGTTGAAACATGCGTAGTTGTCTGACCTCCAGAAAAGTCACTATGCTCGAGCACACAATATTTTCCACAGTTCCACAGGAAACTGGCGTTACTGAAGTCAGCCTACAGTTCTGCATTCGATCTCGTGACCCTTTTCCTAGACTGGTACGATCCGTGCTTTCTTCCTTGAAGGCATGATTTAAGAATATTTATACTAACGCTGTTTAAAGGCGAGACCGATGTATAACTGTCTACATGAGACAGAAACTCCAAAACTTTCTGTTGTTGAGTGCCCCTAATACGAAAAAGTTGCTCACGAATGACAAAGCGCCCTAACCATACAAGGCGCGCGCTCGTCACGCACGCACGCACAAACACGTGCACACACACAGATACATGTTGTTGTTGTTGTGGTCTTCAGTCCTGAGACTGGTTTGATGCAGCTCTCCATGCTACTCTATCCTGTGCAAGCTTCTTCATCTCCCAGTACCTACTGCAACCTACATCCTTCTGAATCTGCTTAGTGTATTCATCTCTTGGTCTCCCTCTACGATTTTTGCCCTCCACGCTGCCCTCCAATACTAAATTTGTGATCCCTTGATGCCTCAGAACATGTCCTACCAACCGATCCCGTCTTCTGGTCAAGTTGTGCCACAAACTTCTCTTCTCCCCAACCCTATTCAGTACTTCCTCATTAGTTATGTGATCTACCCATCTAATCTTCAGCATTCTTCTGTAGCACCACATTTCGAAAGCTTCTATTCTCTTCTTGTCCAAACTATTTATCGTCCATGTTTCACTTCCATACATGGCTACACTCCATACAAATACTTTCAGAAATTTCCTGACACTTAAATCTATACTCGATGTTAACAAATTTCTCTTCTTCAGAAACGCTTTCCTTGCCATTGCCAGTCTACATTTTATATCTTCTCTACTTCGACCATAGTCAGTTATTTTACTCCCCAAATAGCAAAACTTCTTTACTACTTTAAGTGTCTCATTTCCTAATCTAATTCCATCAGCATCACCCGACTTAATTCGACTACATTCCATTATCCTCGTTTTGCTTTTGTTGATGTTCATCTTATATCCTCCTTTCAAGACACTGTCCATTCCATTCAACTGCTCTTCCAAGTCCTTTGCTGTCTCTGACAGAATTACAATGTCATCGGCGAACCTCAAAGTTTTTATTTCTTCTCCATGGATTTTAATACCTACTCCGAATTTTTCTTTTGTTTCCTTTACTGCTTGCTCAATATACAGATTGAATAACATCGGGGAGAGGCTACAACCCTGTCTTACTCCCTTCCCAACCACTGCTTCCCTTTCATGTCCCTCGACTCTTATAACTGCCATCTGGTTTCTATACAAATTGTAAATAGCCTTTCGCTCCCTGTATTTTACCCCTGCCACCTTCAGAATTTGAAAGAGAGTATTCCAGTCAACATTGTCAAAAGCTTTCTCTAAGTATACAAATGCTAGAAACGTAGGTTTGCCTTTCCTTAATCTTTCTTCTAAGATAAGTCGTAAGGTCAGTATTGCCTCACGTGTTCCAGTGTTTCTACGGAATCCAAACTGATCTTCCCCGAGGTTGGCTTCTATTAGTTTTTCCATTCGTCTGTAAAGAATTCGTGTTAGTGTTTTGCAGCTGTGACTTATTAAACTGATGGTTCCGTAATTTTCACATCTGTCAACACCTGCTTTCTTTGGGATTGGAATTATTATATTCTTCTTGAAGTCTGAGGGTATTTCGCCTGTTTCATACATCTTGCTCTCCCAAGGCCGTCAGTAGTTCCAATGGAATGTTGTCTACTCCGGGGGCCTTGTTTCGACTCAGGTCTTTCAGTGCTCTGTCAAACTCTTCACGCAGTATCGTATCTCCCATTTCATCTTCATCTACATCCTCTTCCATTTCCATAATATTGTCCTCAAGTACATCGCCCTTGTATAGACCCTCTATATACTCCTTCCGCCTTTCTGCTTTCCCTTCCTTGCTTAGAACTGGGTTTCCATCTGAGCTCTTGATATTCATACAAGTCGTTCTCTTATCTCCAAAGGTCTCTTTAATTTTCCTGTAGGCAGTATCTATCTTACCCCTAGTGAGATAAGCCTCTACATCCTTACATTTGTCCTCTAGCCATCCCTGCTTAGCCATTTTGCACTTCCTGTCGATCTTATTTTTGAGACGTTTGTATTCCTTTTTGCCTGCTTCTTTTACTGCATTTTTATATTTTCTCCTTTCATCAATTAAATTCAATATTTCTTCTGTTACCCAAGGATTTCTACTAGACCTCGTCTTTTTACCTACTTGATCCTCTGCTGCCTTCAGTACTTCATCCCTCAAAGCTACCCATTCTTCTTCTACTGTATTTCTTTCCCCCATTCCTGTCAATTGTTCCCTTATGCTCTCCCTGCAACTCTGTACAACCTCTGGTTCTTTCAGTTTATCCAGGTCCCATCTCATTAAATTCCCACCTTTTTGCAGTTTCTTCAGTTTTAATCTACAGGTCATAACCAATAGATTGTGGTCAGAGTCCACATCTGCCCCTGGAAATGTCTTACAATTTAAAACCTGGTTCCTAAATCTCTGTCTTACCATTATATAATCTATCTAATACCTTTTAGTATCTCCAGGGTTCTTCCATGTATACAACCTTCTATCATGATTCTTAAACCAAGTGTTAGCTATGATTAAGTTATGCTCTGTGCAAAATTCTACCAGGCGGCTTCCTCTTTCATTTCTTAGCCCCAATCCATATTCACCTACTATGTTTCCTTCTCTCCCTTTTCCTACACTCGAATTCCAGTCACCCATGACTATTAAATTTTCGTCTCGCTTCACTATCTGAATAATTTCTTTTATTTCGTCATACATTTCTTCAATTTCTTCGTCATCTGCAGAGCTAGTTGGCATATAAACTTGTACTACTGTAGTAGGTGTGGGCTTCGTATCTATCTTGGCCACAATAATGCGTTCACTATGCTGTTTGTAGTAGCTTACCCGCATTCCTATGTTCCTATTCATTATTAAACCTACTCCTGCATTACCCCTATTTGATTTTGTGTTGATAACCCTGTAGTCACCTGACCAGAAGTCTTGTTCCTCCTGCCACCGAACTTCACTAATTCCCACTATATCTAACTTTAACCTATCCATTTCCCTTTTTAAATTTTCTAACCTACCTGCCCGATTAAGGGATCTGACATTCCACGCTCCAACCCGTAGAACGCCAGTTTTCTTTCTCCTGATAACGACATCCTCTTGAGTAGTCCCCACCCGGAGATCCGAATGGGGGACTATTTTACCTCCGGAATATTTTACCCAAGAGGACGCCATCATCATTTAATCATACAGTAAAGCTGCATGTCCTCGGGAAAAATTACGGCTGTAGTTTCCCCTTGCTTTCAGCCGTTCGCAGTACCAGCACAGCAAGGCCGTTTTGGTTATTGTTACAAGGCCAGATAAGTCAATCATCCAGACTGTTGCCCTTGCAACTACTGAAAAGGCTGCTGCCCCTCTTCAGGAACCACACGTTTGTCTGGCCTCTCAACAGATACCCCTCCGTTGTGGTTGCACCTACGGTACGGCTATCTGTATCGCTGAGGCACGCAAGCCTCCCCACCAACAGCAAGGTCCATGGATGTTTTGCATCACCGCGGTTCCTTGAACTCCTGAAGATAAATGTCAACTGTGCATATTGTATCACAGACACTGTCCCTTTGACTGTTCAGAAATGTCACTAAACACGCCCAAAGGTGTAAACAACCATGCATGAGCAGTACCTATTAGACGGAAGGGGTCCGACAGCCGATCAGTTCCTGTCATTCCACAAGGAAGCAGGTACACGGCTCATGTTGTCTGTAGTTAAGCCACGCCTTGACGGTCAATACCGCGGTTCGATCGCGTCCGCATTGTTACTTTGTGCCAGGAAGGGTTCTCAATAAGGGAAGTGTCCAGGCGTCTTGGAGTGAACCAAAGTGATGTTGTTCGGACATGGAGGAGATATAGAGAGACAGGAACTGTCGATGACATGACTCGCTCAGGCCGCCCAAGGGCTGCTACTGCAATGGATGACCGCTACCTACGGATTATGGCTTGGAGGAACCCTGACAGCAACGCCACCATGTTGAATTTAATGTTTTTTGTGCAGCCACAGGACGCCGTGTTACGACTCAAACTGTGCCCAGTATGCTGCATGATGCGCAACTTCATCCCCGACGTCCATGGCGAGATCCGTCTTTGCAACCACGACACCATGCATAGCGGTACACATGGGCCCAACAACATGCCGAATGGACCGCTCAGGACTGGCATCACGTTCTTTTCACCGATTGGCGTCGCATATACCTTCAACCAGCCAATCGTCGGAGACGTGTTTGGAGGCAACCCAGTCAGACTGAACGCCTTAGACACACTGTCCAGCGAATTCAGCAAGGTAGAGGTTTCCTGCTGTTTTGGGGTGGCATTATGTGGGGCCGACGTACGCCGCTAGTGGTCATGGAAGGCGCCGTAACGTCTATACGATACGTGAATGCCATCCTCCGATCGATAGTGCAACCATATCGGCAGCATATTGGCGAGGTATTCGTCTTCATGGACGACAATTCGCGCCCCCATCGTGCACATTTTGTGAATACCTTCCTTCAGGATAACGAAATTGCTCGACTAGAATGGCCAGCACGTTCTCCAGACATGAACTATATCGAAAATGCATGGGTTGGATTGAAAAGGGCTGTTTATGGGTGAAGTGACCCACCAAGCACTCTGAGGGATCCACGTCGAATCGTCGTTGAGGAGTGGGACGATCTGGACCAACAGTGCCTTGATGAACTTTTGGATAGTATGCCACGACGAATACAGGCATGCATCAATGCAAGAGGACGTGCCACTGGGTATTAGAGGTACCGGTGTGTACAGCAATCTGGACCACCACCTCTGAAGGTCTCGCTGTATGGTGGTACAACATGCAATGTGTTGTTTTCATGAGCAGTGAAAAGGGCGGAAATGATGTTTATGCTGATCTCTATTCCACTTTTCTGTACAGGTTGCGGAACTCTCGGTATCGAGGTGATGCAAAGCTTTATATACACTACTGGTCATTAAAATTGCTACACCACGAAGATGACGTGCTACAGAAGCGAAATTTAACCGACAGGAAGAAGATGCTGTGATATGCAAATGATTAGATTTTCAGAGCATTCACACAAGGTTGGCGCCGGTGGCGACACCTACAACGTGCTGACACGAGGAAAGTTTCCAACCGATTTCTCATACACAAACAGCAGTTGACCGGTGTTGCCTGGTCAGACGTTGTTGTGATGCCTCGTGTAAGGAGGCGAAATGCGTACCAACACGTTTCCGACTTTGATAAAGGTCGGATTGTAGCCTATCACGATTGCGGTTTATCGTATCGCGTCATTGCTGCTCGCGTTGGTCGAGATCCAAAGACTGTTAGCAGAATATGGAATCGGTGGGTTCAGGAGGGTAATACGGAACGCCGTGCTGGATCCCAACCGGCCTCGTATCACTAGCAGTCGAGATGACAGGCATCTTATCCGCATGGCTGTAACGGATCGTGCAGCCACGTCTCGATCCCTGAGTCAACAGATGGGGACGTTTGCAAGACAACAACCATCTGCACGAACAGTTCGACGACGTTTGCAGCAGCATGGACTATCGGCTCGGACACGATGGCTGCGGTTACCCTAGATGCTGCATCACAGACAGGAGCGCCTGCGATGGTATACTCAACGACGAACTTGGGTGCACGAATGGCAAAACGTCATTTTTCGGATGAATCCAGGGTCTGTTTACAGCATCATGATGATCGCATCCGTGTTTGGCGACGTGACGGTGAACGCACATTGGAAGCGTGTATTCGTCATCGCCATACTGGCGTATCACCCGGCTTGATGGTATGGGGTGCTATTGGCTACACGTCTCGGTCACCTCTTGTTCGCACTGACGGCACTTTGAACAGTGGACGTTACATTTCAGATGTGTTACGACCCGTGGCTCTACCCATCATTCGATCCCTGCGAAACCCTGCATTTCAGCAGGATAATGCACGACCGAATGTTGCAGGTCCTGTACGAGCCTTTCTGGATACAGAAAATGTTCGACTGCTGCCCTGTCCAGCACATTCTCCTGATCTCTCACCAATTGAAAACGTCTGGTCAATGGTGGCCGAGCAACTGGCTCGTCACAATACGCCAGTCACTACTCTTGATTAACTGTGGTATCGTGTTGAAGCTGCATGGGCAGCTATACCTGTACACACCATCCAAGCTCTGTTTGACTCAATGCCCAGGCGTATCAATGCCGTTATTATGGCCAGAGGTGGTTGTTCTGGGTACTGATTTCTCAGTATCTATGCACCCAAATTGCGTGAAAATGTAAACACATGTCAGTTCTAGTATAATATATTTGTCCAATGAATACCCGTTTATCATCTGCATTTCTTCTTGGTGTAGCAATTTTAATGGCCAGTAGTGTATATATTTATCTTTATATAAAGGAGCTGTGACCTCTCAATAGAAGTAGTTGAACGGGTGAAAATATAATTCAAAAGAAAACTGAATTTTACAAAACTGCAAAAACCGCACTTGATTTTTTTTTCTATTGATGGTGACCGGCCGGCCGCTGTGACCGAGCGGTTCTAGGCGCTTCAGTCCAGAACCGCGCTGATGCTACGGTCGCAGGTTCGAATCCTGCCTCGGGTATGGCTGTGTATGATGTCCTTAGGTTAGTTAGAATTAAGTAGTTCTAAGTCTAGGAGACTGATGACCTCAGATGTTAAGTCCCTTAGTGCTTAGAACCATTTTGATGGTGATCGGTTTTGGTTACCATAACTGACCAACATAACTTACCCAGACCACGTGTGAAGTAGTTGTGATGATTAGCAAAAGGTAGTAATCTGTCGGGATAAATTAATTTTGGGCGGATAATGGCTGTGACAACACAAACTGACGAGAAGAAGAAAAAGAAGAAAAAAAATTAAACTGTTACTTTTTATTCTTATATAAAGCAAAAATTGCCAAAGTTGCAAGACGTTGCCCGAAAACTGTAATTATTCGAATCACAAGAAATGAGACAAATAATACACAACAATTATAGAGGTGCCAGCCTCCTCTCCGTAACATGTAAGATATTGTCTAAAATTATCACCAACACGGTAGAAAAAATAGCGGATTTTAATTAAGTCCCGTGGTTTCTGTCTTTAAAGGTACGTCTAGAATAATGGACAAGACTCAAGCCGAGAACAACATTATAAAGAAGGAACAATGGAATTACAACTTCGACTGGGGCTCACAGATGTTGAGGAAGCTTTTGACTCCAATTTTGACATTATCAGTTTTAACAGAGCTTGAGAAGCACGGCACTGACTCATATCTAGTTAACATGCCTTAGTATATATACTTTAATGCTGTAGCACTCATTAGATTTCATCAATATAGTGAAAACCATTTTCCAGTGGTGATACACGAAGCTTTCAGATCTCTAAATTGGAAAGAGAAGAAAGGATACGTATTAATGGGACATATATTGATATCCTAAGTTTTTCTAAAAACAATTTATTGTGAGTCTGAATAAATTAGAGCAAAACTAAAACAGCATACAACAAACACATCGAAAAGAAAAAAAGTACAAACTAACAATGAACCGTAGAACCAGTTGTTCGCTTTTGGTATCTGAGCCAGACTGAGACAAATAATCGTTGAACAGAAAAAAACGGGAACAATCGAAAGTGTTTTGGAGTGCTTTTGATGAACATAACAGTATTTTCATACCTAAGTCTCCGACCTGTATGAAATTGAGAGTTTACAATTGGTGTGTATTACAACTTTAGAGTTAAGACAGGGATGCGCAAAAGATTAATAAACTGGGAGTTCTCAGCAAGCAGTGGAGAGGTACGTGGGGATAATTACACAAAGATAAAGAAAACAAAAAAGAAAAACAAAAAAATGAACCTACTGGCAGGCTAGAGCGAATTACGTAATCTGAACTGAAATAAAAATAAACGAAGATGAGCGCAACATGTGGCCAGGCTAATGGATGATAAATGAACCATGGAAGTTCTTCGCAGTATTATAAGAGACGAGAAACGACGAAGATGATCATTAATGAAAAACAGGTAGATGACATTAGAAAACACTTAGGGACGATCTGAATGCGTAAAACGCAGGACTGTAATGAGTGGAGAAGTCTATAACAAACCTTTGTCCAGCAGTGGATGTCAAATAGCAGATAATTACATTGATGTTGCTAAAGAAAAGCTGTTTCATTCAAATTCCACAGCAAAGACATTGTCGATGGGAACTACGACGAAGGGTTCAAAATGGCTCTGAGCACTATGGGACTTAACATCTGAGGTCATCAGTCCCCCAGAACTTGGAACTACTTAAACCTAACTAACCTAAGGACATCACACACATCCATGCCCGAGGAAGGATTCAAACCTGCGACCGTAGAGGTCGCGCGGTGCCAGACTGAAGCGCCTAGAACCGTTCGGCCACACCGGCCGGCTGCGACGACGGGGGAATGACTTCTACGACTCCTATCGTATACTGTTGGGCAATATCGCGACATGCTGTACTGTGACATGGCTGCCTTCAGGGACACCATGCTATGTTTCAGTATAAATTCTGCACAACCAAGTCTTCGCTTATGCGCGAATCTCCACATTCTGCTAAACCGCTGGCATGTCGCTTCATCCCATTACCGGTTTTCTCTACTTTAACATGCAACTATAGTACGGCAATGGACACCGTACTCCCCATCTCTTCGTAACGTCATTTGGGAGTTGAGGCTCTTTTGGAGAAGTTTATTCACTTCAGCCAAACCCCCAGCAGGCTGGGAGTGGGGCAGAGGATCCCCACAAGGTAATAGTTATGAGGGACTTCCCAGTCCTGACGTTCGCCTGATACCCTAATCAAGGAAAACCTCCCGAAAACCTTGGTTGTAACCAGGAGATTGGAACTATCGTTAATTTATTTCTGGGACAATGTTGTCCAAAAAGGATGAACAACATCTGATAGCATCTGGACACCAAGCAGTCGTCATTAATATGGAGAGTGTGCACACTTTGCCTTTATGAGATCTTGGACTCTGCTCGGGTCACTTACAATGACGTTTCCGAATGTCTGTGGAAGACTGGCGGCCCGTTCTTCCCCAAGAGCCGAAACCAGAGACGACACGTTGTACGCTGAAATTTGGAGTGAGGTCGTGAATCTATCTCATACCAAAGGTGTGTCACTACGTTCATATCAGGACTCGGCAGGCCAGTTGATTTCAGTAATGTTATTGTCCACAAACAGTTGCTCACAGGTGTAGCTTTATGTCACAGTGCACTATCATGCTCATAAAACATCGTCTTCTAACTGTTCCTCTACTGTACGTAGCACGTAATGCTGTAAAATGTATTCATATATTTTCGATTTAGTGCAGTAAGGGGAACACACTTCCATACCGTAATATCACCGTCTCCGTACTTCATTGTTGTCACTACACACGATGGCAAGAAACGTTCTCCAAGCATTTACCAAATCCAAACCGTCACCTCGGATTATCACAGGGTGTAGCCACTTGTCACCCACTGTCCTGTGGCGTTGCTCTTTACATCACCTCAAGCTTCGCTTAGCACTGATTACATAGATGTGTGGCTTTTATAAGCTCGACCATTGATTCCCATTCTTTTTAACTCCCTCCGCATAGTCATTGTGATAGGTAGGCTGTTAGTAACACTTTGGGACTTCCGCTGATTTCGTGCGATTTTACATCCATCCTCCGGAATGCGCGGCGATCCCTGAACGTTAAGTACATGAGGTCCGCGTGGTCTTTATTTAGCTGTGGTTGTTCCTTCACTTTTTCACTTCACAATCACTAATAATCGATCTGCACACCTTCGGAAAGGTTGAGACGTCCATGATCGATTTGCTACTCAAGTGACATCCAATGAATAGTCCACATTCAAAGTCACTGACCTCTCTCGACCGACTCATTTTGTTGTTACTGCTTCTCTACTGACAACGCAATACCGTCACCTCCATTTATACTTGGCTGGCGCAACCTCTCGTGACTTCTAGTGGTTATTCCGCATTACATAAGGGTGTCTGAAAACTTTTGATTTTATATACATACAATGTTGCTATAATCAATAAACGCATAGCTCAACCCGAATAGTTTTGAACACTGCAGAGCTTTAGTTGGAAAGATCCTGTTGTAGTTGATATTCCTTCCTCTACTTTCGACCTATGAACTGGCTAACAAGTTGGTTATAGGGGGTCGTAAATTTGAACGCATTGCAACTCGGCGAGAGAGGTAGTAGTGGTAAGAAAATGATCTAGTGTTTGGGAGGACAGTGTCCTAAATCCACGCCCAGCCAACCTCTTCCAGGTTTCCTGCTGTTTCCCTAACTCGATTAAATTAAATGCCAGAACAGATCCGTTGGAAAAAAAAGACGGCGGATATCCTAACCGATCCTCGCTTGAACGAGCATATGCTCTGGGTCTAATAACCTCGTTGTCGACAAGATGTTAAACCCTAATCTTCCTACCTTCTTTTCCATTCGTGGTGCAGCTTGGTATTTTCCACATTAACAGATCATTGCCAGAGGTGCAAAAACCTATTGAATAAAATCCTTAGGCGCACAGGAGCTGAACGCTGGTCCTTTGGGCTTGTCGCCTGATCTGTATTAGTAGATCTACAGGGTGCAAGGGGTATAGTACAGATATTGTGATAAATGATATCTTAATATGTACTTACTTCAGCGCATTAGATGTTTTTTCTCTGAGTCTGTCTTCTCGGAAACACATCATATTATTTACAACCTGATGTTTTCTGCACAGTGGTAACGGTGCCGTGAAATGGACTACGCCTGTCACTACAGACATCCCGTTTAGCGTCCATGGGTCCACACAGCCCGCTGCCCACCGTAAAACAAACAATATATTGCTTCTGCCAGAAGTACTTTGAGGTATTAACCGACCTAAAAACATACTATTCATAATAGCTGTAATTAATAGTTTGCAGATAAAGTTAATTTTGATGTAATGTTGTTCAGTACATTGTCCTCAGTTACCAATAGAAATATCTGCAATCATACTCGTAATATCCTGTATGTTAGTAAATCGATAGCAGTAAACAATGCTCATATACTGAAACGTCATATCTGATGATGAGGTTTTATTGCTAGAACAGTAAAAATGTAGTAAGCGATTAACCTTTTTCCTTTCACTTTATACATATATAATTTTTTGGGGGGTGGGTGGGGGGAGGAGGTGTGGTGTCAGCGAGAGAAAGTTTCTTTCAAGTTTGAAATTGCGTCTAAAGTTTGTTGGAAGTTGCTAATTCATCTAACTCAAATTCTCAAATATTGAATGAATGTAGCCTGGGAAATTCGCGAGTCGTGAGGTATGTTACCTCAATACAGATACAGTTTCTAACTGTAATACCTTACTTACATGTAAAACATTTAACATAAGATTACAGTTCTTAAAGAGTAAATTATGACAGCGTTTTAAATATCTAAATTCGATCAACAACTGTATGAAATATTAAAAATCAGATTTTTATTGTCCCTGGATGTTGTTAGATAGGTAGCTCGTAGCTCTGATTTGCGAGCTACCTATCTAACAACATCCAGGGACAGTGAAAATCTGATTTTTAATATTTCATACAGTTGTTGATCGAATTTAAAAATTTAAAATGCTGTCATAATTTACTCTTTAAGAACTGTAATCTTATGTTAAAGGTTTTACACGTAAGTCAGGTATTACAGTTAGAAACTGTATCTGTATTGAGGTAGCATAACTCACGACTCGCGAATTTCCCAGGCTACATTTATTCAATATCTGAGAATCTGTTTGCAACACATTTTGCAGACTGTATTCACATTGAACGAACCTGCAAAATTATATCATTGCACAATACATAGTTCGGGAAACATGACGTTTTATATATGGGAGTTCGATTCTTTAAAGAATCGGTGTGGAGGTGTATTGGTAATTACCTAAAGAAGCACTGATTTATCCTATTACCTGTAACTACTAGAATGTCGACCGACTGTGGCTTATGGGGTATAACTGCAAGCTTCTGTCTCTGACTGGAAAACACCCAGTTGCTGGTCTCTTGAAACGCCTGTGATGACAATAGCCACCTAACGAGCGGTAAGGCTCTTGCGGTGCGCCTGCTGCAAATCCCGCCGCTTACGTCACAGCGAGGGTTATCTGCGCCGTCGTTACTCCGTGACTTTATCATGTGATACTTTGATTAACGTGGCTTCCAGCTACAACGTAACCTACACCTGCCCCCCTGAGTCTGTTCTCAGCTGCTTGGATGGTCCAGTCACGTCGAGTGCTGATGCTTTCGTAGGAGGAGGAGGAGGAGACGGAGGAGGTGGAAGCCGAGGCGATTTCACTTCCTACAGGACGATGCCTGGTACAGCACTGTCGTGTTCAAACCGACCTTAAGGTTGATGATCTCTTTACCTTGCCACATCGAACACTTTGTATCCCAAGAGAAGAAAAGATTAAAATGTGAGCTTATAACGGCAATTAAGCTAATGTGAATTTAATGTCGACAAAATGTAAGCAATCAACAGAAATGTGCGAGAACTTGTTTACAAAAATTAACAAACTTAAGTGATTTCTATGTTTTCACTGTGTGAATGATTATCGGCATGCTTTCGTGTGTTCAAGCACAGCTGTTAGTTCCATTTTTTCGCACGATATTTCGACGATCGTCCTAGGCGTCTTCTTCGGATGCTTTGAGCTACGTTGTTATGCGTTTACGACGCCTGGGGTGTAAACAGCGGCGCAACACCAACAATACTTCTGTCTGGTTGGAGGTCAGACAGCGAGTAACCATGACAACACAGTTCGCAGCTCCTGAAGACGACAACTGGGTCGGAATTCGAAATATCGTGCGGCTGACCAAAGGAAAATTACCTGTTACAGTATCTGTGAACCTGCCTAGTCCGCTGTCAGGTTTAAATTCCCTCCTGGGCATCTTGATTTAGATTCCCGTGGTTTTTCCGAGTACCACGTCAGCCCCTTGTTCTCTTCCTCTCTGTCTGTCTCCCTCTCTACACACACACACACACACACACACACACACACACACACACACACACACACAGAGAGAGAGAGAGAGAGAGAGAGAGAGAGAGAGATAAACGTAACAGAAATGAAAATACATTGGTTTTCCGCGTATGCTTCGTTAGGTAGGTAACATGAACGTAAACAAATTAAACAGGATGAGACGCATAATGGGATCACAGTTTTCGATCAAATATCTATAATTATTGACAGAAGACTGATAGAGCTTCACAACAATAAGGGCAAAGGAGATGAAAAGTAGGAAGAAAAAAGTTCACAACATAAAAACATGCTTATTTTCTGTAAACAGAGGTGTAGTTCGATCTCCACCATGAGACCAGGTGAGAGGAAACGCAGATGCCAACCAAACACCAAACACGCCAAGAACTGTAAGTAGTAACCACTTGTTTACATAAAAAACTAGATGTGAGCTGTTTCTAATCTACAAATAACGCACATCAAAACAAAACTGTATCATTCTAGATCCCACTGATGAGGCCTTAAAGTAACAATGGCGAGACACGTCTGGGGGGAAATAAAATACAGTGCAGCAAGAAAAGGCGGTTTTTATGTACAAATCAAATATTTCTGTGCTTGCTGCGATGGATGGCCACGCAAAATGGTTCAAATGGCTCTGAGCACTATGGGACTTAACTTCTAAGGTCATCAGTCCCCTAGAACTTAGAACTACTTAAACCTGACTAACCTAAGGACATCACACACATCCATGCCCGAGGCAGGATTCGAACCTGCGACCGTAGCGGTCGCGCGGTTCCAGGCTGTAGTGCCTAGAACCGCTCGGCCACCCCGGCCGGCTGATGGCCACGCTAAGAAACTCCTTAGAACAATAATACTTCTGGCCGGTGAAGGCCGGTTAGATTGTTACACACCTTATGAAAGTGAAAGTCCTGTGGGGAGCAAAACTGTCAAGTCCGGCGTGTAGCCGCTTGAAACTTAAACAGCAATAAATTTACAAGTCCACAGGTCTGACACGACAACAGAATACATGTCTTCTTCAGCGAGGAGGCCAGGAACACTCTAGCTGGCAGCTCCTGAGGTCGCGAAGTTAGTCGTGAAGGTCGGCGAATTCTTGGAGCCGGCTCTCGAGTGAGAATCCTGGTTGACGGACCCCTCACGGAATCAGCGCCTGGCCCAGGAAACTCACTCGGAGTAAACTGGTCTCGTCCCGTCCGAGAGCTGCCCCAAAAACGGCTCAGCGTTAGGATATAGTTGGGCCTATTTCTGAACAAGTGTCTTGTTGATGAGAATAGGTCCTTGCGGCCCGTGGCCTCTAGCGGCGCTTGGGCTACCTCCTGGTGGGTCGTCGGAGCGCTGCTGTCTGTCTTCTGAAGAAAGTCCCCTGTGTGTTAGGCATCTTCGAAGCAATAATGTGATCTCGGTTGCCGGCAGCACAGGCGTCAAGCCTCAGTATAGCAAGAAATTGTAAAAATTGCAGGGAATTGTAGAAAATTACAAGCTATAAAGTTCAGTTGCTTGTTTGAGGGCGTGCGTGTGTGGATGCACTTGCAGCTTAACTGCCTGCAGAGAACGCTCCAGCCAGGAGAACGTGCACACTCATGGGCTGGCGGTACCTACTGTCAACAACAAATCCGACAAGGTTCGTAAATCCACAGGTAGAACTAGCAAACCAGAAGCCGAGTGAGGTAACACAGAGAGGGACAGGCTCTCAACAGAAAAAAAATTATGACAGGAAAACTGACATTACATAGCCATCGTCTGCAGACCTGTGTTCGCATGTACAGCGCTTGCTGAACACTCGTAATGAGCAGGCCACACTTTGATTTTATATCGCATAACATATACTTCTCGTATGTTATGCTAAAGTGATGTACTAAACACTAATACAATCAATTTATTATTATCGTGTTCTACATCTACATCTACATCCATACTGCGCAAGCGGAGGGTACCTTGAGTACCTCTATCGGTTCTCCCTTCTATTCCAGTCTCGATTTGTTCGTGGAAAGAAGGATTTTCGGTATGCTTCTGTGTGGGCTCTAATCTCTCTGATTTTATCCTCCTGGTCTCTTCGCGAGATATACGTAGGAGGGAGCAATATACTGCTTGACTCCTCGGTGAAGGTAAGTCCTTGAAGCTTCAACAAAAGCCCGTACCGAGCTACTGAGCATCTCTCCTGCAGACTCTTCCACTGGAGTTTATCTGTCATCTCCGTAACGCTTCCGCGATTACTAAATGATCCTGTTACGAAGCGCGCTGCTTTCCGTTGGATCTTCTCTATCTCTTCTATCAACCCTATCTGGTACGGATCCCACACTGCTGAGCAGTATTCAAGCAGTGGGCGAACAAGCATACTATAACTTACTTCCTTTGTTTTCGGTTTGCATTTCCTTAGGATTCTTCCAATGAATCTCAGTCTGGCAGCTGCTTTACCGACTATCAATTTTATCATTCCATTTTAAATCACTCCTAATGCGTACTCCCAGATAATTATGGAATTAACTGCTTCCAGTTGCTGACCTGCTATATTGTAGCTAAATGATAAGGGACCTTTCTATGTATTCGCAGCACATTACACTTGTCTACATTGAGATTCAATGTCAGTTAAAAAACTTTATACGTTTTGTTGTTGTTATCATTACATCCTAGGCAACTGAGGTACATTAAAGGTACATTAAATGTTAGAGTGACTGCTAATTACATGTGGAGGAGGAGTGGGGGAGGTGGAAGAAAGTAAGGAACTGATATCATCAGAAGATAGACCTGGATCGGGGTCTACATCTATCAAAGTTTTTACGGATGGTCCCAAATTAACAGAAGCTATAGGCTTCATCTTTTACCGAGAAAATGCTAAGCTAGGAACATATTGAAACCCCAGGCCAAGCCAGAAGTTTTTCTGCAGAAGTCCTTGAAATTACTTATTTTGTAAATTCTGTATGATTGTGAACACACACTTGACCTCTTAGCAACAAATAACCCTGAGTTAATAACGAGCATCAAAATGGATTCAGCGGTTAGTGAACACAGGGTTGTCGTAGCGAGACTGAATATTGTAACCCCCAAGTCCTCCAAAAATGAACGAAAAATATACCTGTTCAAAAAATCAAGTAAAATTCACTTGACGACTTCCTGGGAGACAATCTCCACTCCTTCCAAATTAACAATATAAGTGTAGAACAGATGTGGCTTGAACTCAAAGAAATGATACCGGTAGAAATTGAGAGACCTATACCAAATAAATTAACAAATGACGGAGTTGGTCCTCCTTGATACACAAACCGGGTCAGAACACTGTTGCAGGAACAACGAAAAAAACACGCCAAATTTAAACAGATGCAAAATCCCTAAGATTGGTGATCTATTACAGAAGCTCGAAATTTAGCGCGGACTTCAGTGCGAGTTGCTTATAATAGTTTCCACAACGAAACTTTGTCTCGAAACCTGGCAGAAAATCCAAAGAGGTTCTGGTCGTATGTGAAGTATGCAGCGGCAAGACACAATCAGTGCCTTCTCTGCGCGATAGCAAATGAGATAATATTGAAGACAGTGCTACCAAATCAGTACGAAGTGTCTGCGTGGCAATGTAGTCCGATGTTCACTTGCCCTGATCTGTCTTTAAATCCAGTGAATGATGGCTAACGTCACTTGTGCAATGTCCAGTTTTCCCCCTCTTGATGTCTGATGCAGATGAGTCATGACACATTAGTTGACACAGATGAGTCATGACACATTAGTTGACACTTTCTGATGATTGTCTTGAGGTACAGCCTACTGAATGTAGCTGTGGTTTTGCTAATACTCAAGTTTCACTGATGGATGTCAGGTTGGTATCCAACTGCTGTCTGGGATGTTTCCAGCCACATCTTCGCTGGTCATCGGCGCTCAGTTAGAAGCGGCATTCATCACTGAAGACAGTTCTAATCCAGTCGAAGTAATTCCAGGTCGAAGACGTGCCTGGAGACGCCCCGGATAACGGTGCCAAACCAACTTGACTGTCACCCACCATGCGGCCCAACAACGGGAATGATGGTCTGGGGCCCTATTTCTTTTCATAGCAATCCCGTTATTCGCGGCACCCTTACAACACACCAATACGTTGACGATATTCTAGGCCCCGTTTGTGACCCTTCGTGACAAGTCATTCTGGGCTCGCATTTCAACAAGGTAATGACGGCTGCACACGGCAAGAGTTTGTACTAGTTGTCTTCTTGCTTGCCAAAGTCTACCTTGGCCAGGAAGGTCGCCGTATGGCTCCCAAAATGAGAACTTTCGGAGCATTATGGGCAGGGCCCTGCTACTAGTTCGGGAGTTTTGCGATCTAATGGGCCAATTGAAAAGAATTTGGCACGGTATCCCTCAGGAGGTCATGCAACAACTCCATAAATCAATGCCAAGTCGAATAATTGCTTGCATATGGGCCAAAGGTGTACCAATGCGTTACTGACTTGCTCATTTCGTGAAGCTCTTTCTCTTGAACAAATCATTCAATTTTTCTGAAATTGTAATCATTTGTTTGCCTGTACATGTACGTCACATCTACCGATTTCCGTCCCATTTGGATAATTCCTTCAGGGTGCGCCTTTTTTTGTCTTTCCTTTTTCAATCATTTTTTTGTCTTAGATTGTCAATTCTCACAAATTCTGCGCTAGAGTGAAAGACGTAATTATGACTGTGACGAAATGAACCGCAGGTGGGAGGGACATGCAGCCGGGCGAAAGAATGGTACATAGGCCATGGATATGACAGTTGTTTGCTGAATTCGAGGACAAGAACAAGGCGACGCCCCATAAGAAGCTGGGCACACAACTTGAGAAACAATCAGAGGGCAACATGGTTGAATACTATTATGCATGGAGACGCTTGGAAGAGACCTTCATCCTACAGCAGATACCAAATGGCTGTTCATAATCACTACTCTTGTATTACTCTGTTAATAATTTTTTTTTTTGCTAATTCCACTTCCTTGAGTCGTGCTACACTAAAGTTCTACACATATTAATTGTTGTTTAAGGTATATACAGTATTGTGCGACGTTTTTCTGACGCAGTCCACATTCAGGAGAATCTCCTCGCTATGAGTCTATGGAACGAAATAGATATCACTACATATTATAATTTAAAGTCACCCTCCGTGTTTTTCTGTCTATATGTGAAAGTTAATCTCAGGAAGTATTGTAGGGGTGTTCATAGCGTTTTCACTAAGAGATAGACTGATTCTGTGTGTATAAATTACAACTTTTTCGTTCTAATTGACTGAATTAGGATAATACCTTTCGATTAACTCGTGTTTCCTGAGAACTTCCCTGGCGTGCGTTGTTTCAATCGTTCAAGCTATAGTAGGATTTGGAGTTAATAACGAGTTATCTAACGTTATTCTCCGAATTTTAAACCTGACTCTACGCATTGGCCCGTGAGCATAATTATCGCTAAGCCAGCCAGGCACCTCGTCTGGTCGCAGGTAGTTAGTGCCACGCGCGCGAAGCCGGGGAGGGCTCCTGGTATAATACAATCTCAGCTTCAGAACGAAAATGGCCGAGGTCGCAAGACTGCTCGCCACATTGTTTACCTTCACAGTACTTCCTGCTTTTTGTGTAGCTGTAAATAATGAAGGTATTCTGCAAACATTTGATATGTCATTTATGTTTACTCACCTGTATCGAGTTCAGAATGACTGGACGTAGTACACGAGGCTGTCGAGGTACTGTTGGTTGGATCGCGCTTTCCTCCGTCAGGCAATGAATTGCAGGGTCGCCACCGTTCCGGTTACAAAGCGGAGAGCGTCATGAATGACAGGAGATTTCGCCATAACGCATGTCCTTGGACCGAGTACGCTCCCGGCGGCTATTTGCGAGCCCGGATATTCGCGCGCCCGGACCGTGAACTGCTACTTTTATCTGGATGGCGCTGCGTAACTGCAGGAGGGAGGGCCCGCTGCTGCCACCAGAATATGGGACGGCGCCGTTGCCTCACGGCAGCCGCACTGTCAGTGGCGTAATGAGCGCCAATTTCGTGACAACCAGCGGCGGTCTGATACTCGCGTTACGAGGGCAGCATAGACAGTCCTCTACCGATGGTAACCAATAGCGCAGAGGTCCTCAACATTTCTGAGACACTACCACTGAGTGGAATCATAAATCAGTTAGTACTACAAAACTGTTAAGGCTTTCGTGGCCATTTGCTGTCAACATTAGCTAGTACCCCAACTCTCCCCTTACCATCATTAGCAGCTAACCATACCTTACGATGAGAAGAATTTTCTTTGAACCCTTTTATTTTTAAAATGCTGAAAAGTAAATAACATTTAGATTTTGTAGGTATTTTCTAAAACCAGTAACTAATGACGCAATGAATTGATTAGTTTGCTTATTTCCAACAATCTCTATTTATGAAAGCCTGACGTGTTGTCGGGTGGGGGTACACACGATGTTCCAACTTTGACACTTCATACATTTTCGAAAAGAAACAAAGTGTGAAAAATGCAACTGGCCAGCAATGCACCTATGTCGGAGGCTCAAACAATGGGCAGGAATGCACAATCACTACAAGTAAACAAATTTCAATTTCAATACCTACCGAAATGAAAACTAAACGTACAATTAGTGACGGCGGGCTTGGTTTCACTGTGCTTCTGGAACACGTAGGCTTTAAATAACGGAAACGGTGCCACAGTTTCTGCTGTACTGCCGTAATGCGGGTTGCCTGCACTTTCTTCACGCCTGCTGTAGCCAACCCTTGCTCTACGCCTAACAACAGAAATTGTGGCACTGTTATCTTTCTTTAAAGTCTACGTATTTCAAAAGATATGAGGTTTAGAATAGTGACAGCTAGTCTGCCGTGACTAATTGAATCTCTAGTTTTCATTTCGGTAGAAAAAATATACCTGTGCCTTTAAAAAACTTAACTTTTTGTTGAGAGTGATGTTTGTTTACCTGTTGGGATTGTGTTTTCCTGCCCATTGTGTGAGGCCCTTGACATAATTGCATCCCTGGCCAGTTCCATTTATCACATAGTGCTCAGTTTCGGAAATATATGGAGTGCCAGAGTTAGGTGGGACACCCTGTATTATATTAGCGACAACTATTATTTTAATATTTTTCATTCTATTCTAAAGTAGCATTTTTAGTCATAGTGTTTATCGATTTAGTTCAATTTAAGAACAGAGCACCTAAACTCCGTCAGTAAAATGTGCTGTGCTGAACCACTAATATGAATTGCGGAGACTGAATGTAGTAAGTTTAACTGACTGTTTGCTCTGCAACTACAGCAGGTCTGAAGATGTTCTAAAACGGAACGAGTCCGACACAAATGAGACTGAAATAAAATAAATAAATATTAACGCTATTTCTCATATTTTGTTTGGTCTTACTTACTACACATCCTAAGTCATGCTCCAAATCCATTCCATTGCTAGTTTTCGTTTTCATTGTTATCACAGTCGAAAATCAGACCTATAAATATTGAAGGTCATATTTCCTTTCCCTGTTCTGTGTTCGCGTAGTGCGCGTGTGTGTGCTAGAATGAAGGACAAAGCATTTCTCGGAGCATCACAAGTGCTACCTACACTTTATTCTCAGAAAAGAAAGCTAACTATCTACAGTAAGGGTAGACACTTGTTACGAAACAAGCTTCCACTGCGACCCTCCTCTCCCTAAAGAAACTTACTTCATCCAGTGTCTGCATCCCCTTTTAATGACTATTAACATTAAATGTGTTGTATTTACGAGGAGAACGCGGTGCCATAATCCGATTTATTAGAAACTTCTCTCGGTGAAAGATAAGTCAAAATAAGCGAGCACGTGCCTTGGCTTATCCGTAAATACTCAACCATTTCTGAGAAAGCGCCCGTCAAAGTTTTCGAAGTAATTTAGACGCCTTTAAGGGCGCGACATGCTGAGCACAACATTCGGCCCCTCCTCTACTGAGCGAAGTTTCTGGTTCAAAATGGCTCTGAGCACTATGGGACTTAACTTCTGAGGTCATCAGTCCCCTAGAACTTAGAACTACTTAAACCTAACTAACCTAAGGACATCACTCACATCCATGCCCGAGGCAGGATTCGAACCTGCGACCGTAGCGGTCTCGCGATTCCAGACTGTAGCGCCTGGAACCACTCGGCCACTCCGGCCGGCGAAGTTTCTGGGAAATTGGGTTATGGCACTTGACGTGTTCTCCTCCTTAGTCTTATGAAGCGCACTTTAAACTAATTGGTTTTTGGGCATATGAATTCTGAGGTCTCAACCACGGAGTCATTAGTGTTCCATTTGGATACTTGATATATTCGTGTGGAATAAAATATGTTTATGAGTAGTGATTAATCACAGCCCACACCAACCCTACCACTTCTCTGTTCCATAAAAATTCAGATTCAGAACTGAAATACAATTGAATCCTTTTGGCTTTTACCCCTCAAAAAATTTCGTTATACCCTTCAGGGTCTAGTTAACCTACGTTGGGAACCACTCCAACTTCAGGCAGATGGTAGGAAACGCAAGACGTCGCAGCAGTAGACACCACGCTGGTGTTCAAGATGTATTCTTTAAACACAATTTTGCTATAAGCGTGTATATTTTTACATATATCAATTTTCAAATCTCGTAGCTAAAAACTGGAGGGTAAAGTAACTAAGAGTCTGAATAATGGCAAGTTTTTCTAGAAGTTAAAAGCTACTTTTAGCAGAGGATACCTTTCAGTTACTTGTCTGAGTGCCTGGTTACAGGATGGCCTGGGCGGTGACATTTCAGCCCAGTAAAGGTGTACACAAGCTCACCTGCCTGCTGTCAACGAATAATCCGACAGGACTCATGACAAGCAGAATCGGTAAACTACAGAAAGTTGAGTAAAGTAAGACAGAAAGATAAAAGCCCACCCGAACGTAGGCGAAAACGAACAGCAGTACCCTCATTTACTCGCTTGTGCAGCCATAGTTTGCAGACCAGTGTTTACAACTGCAATTGTGTGTGTGTGTGTGTGTGTGTGTGTGTGTGTGTTGTGTGAAATCTTATAGGACTTAACTGCTAAGGTCATCAGTCCCTAAGCTTACACACTACTTAACTTAAATTATCCTAAGGACAAACACACTCACCCATGCCCGAGGGAGGTCTCGAACCTCCGCCGACATCAGCCGCACAGTCCATGACTGCAGCGCCCCAGACCGCTCGGTTAATCCCGCGCGGCTACAACTGTAGTTCAAATGGCTCTAAGCACTATGGGACTTAACATCTGAGCTCATCAGTCCCCTACACTTAGAACTACTTAAACCTAACTAACCTAAGGACATCACACACATCCATGCCCGAGGCAGGATTCGAACCTTCGACCGTAGTAGCCGCGCCTAGAACCATTCGACCACAGCGGCCGGCACAACTGTAGTGCTTAGTGTAATAATGATAACAGTGAGTGCACAGGTCATTTTCAAATTGTCTAAGTTAAGGCGTATTGGAGTGGCGTCATTTTAATTTTAGGAAAAGAGAAAGTACCAAACAAGCATCTTTGACGTCGCGCTTAACAACGCAAGGCATACTGAAGAAAAAATAAGTGTATCTTCCTCGCGTTTGTGGACCAAGATAAAGCCTTGGATAATGCACGCTGGAAAATGATGCTCGCAGTCCTCACATTAGGGCTAAAGTGTCTACAAAACCGCATTGTACGAAGGAAACGACAAAGGTCAGGGACGACAATTTCGTCTTAAAAAGGGTGAACGGCAACGCTGGAGCCTATCTCAACTGTTTTTCAGTTTTTGCGCCAGTGAAGTGAATTGGAAGAAAACCTTCGAAGAAGGATAAAAGGGCACGGGGAAAAGATACCAATGATAAGATTCGCACATGACATAGCCCTTCTGCCTGTATGTAAGAAAGAGCAAGAATAACTGTTGGGTGGAACGAACAGCAGGTTTTCAGGTTATTTTTTCTTTTCTTTTTTTTTTTTTTTTTTATGGAAACGTGAATGTAATGAAGAGTAGTAGAAAGGAGAATAACAACTTACGTAACACAAAAATTAAGTACGACATCAGTAGAGCAAGAAGTTAAGAATTCACCTGCCTAGAGGACAGCAAGAAAGTAAGACAACATAAGTGTGTCCCGTTCACAGTTGAGTTCCAAAGGCGAGCAACGAAATCTGCGGCAGACACTTGTGAAACTCTATTATGGAAGTTGTGAAATAACGGGTAAATCAAACTGCAGCCTCAAGATGCTAGGGTATTCTGTGCAGCTGTGCAAAGCCACTGTGCCTGGGTGACGTAGTCGTCAGTGCATCTGCCTAGTGAGGAGAGCCGAGTTCAAATACCGGCCTTAGTACAAATTTTCATTCGTCGCTTCAGTCTGCATAAGTACGTCATAGACACTTGAGGCTTAAAAACTCACTGGAACCATATAACTTCATTTTATTAAAGCACCCAAGCCTGGGCAGAATCCCCCGTTTGGTTCGAGGCTGAGATGCTGCTCCAACACGGGGAAATGTTTGAGACTAGAATAGTCGTTGGAACCATATAGTTTTATTTGAGATATTCATATGGAAATGAAGATATCCTGAAAGTGTACCTCTGAAGTACAGAGGTACACTTTCAGGAACATGAAAGTGAAACGTGGACCATTGTAGTTCCGGAGGAGAAACTGGAAGAATTTTAAGTGTAGCGCTATCGAAGAACGTAAAAAAGTGAGTGGAGAGATGAGGTTCGAAATGAAGAGGCATAGGCATTAAAAAGAACACAGTCTATAGAAGCCCCTTCCCAGAAGAAGACACAGCTTAATCTAACATGTGCTACGGAATTCAGGAACACTTCACTTGGCGGTAAATGGAACAGCAGAGGAAGAAAACAGTAGGAGATGTTCAAATGTGTGTGAAATCTTATGGGACTTAACTGCTATGGTCATCAGCCCCTAAGCTTACACACTACTTAACCTAAATTATCGTAAGGACAAACACACACACCCATGACCGAGGGAGGACTCGAACCTCCGCCAGGACCAGCCGCACAGTCCATGACTGCAGTGCCTTGGACCGCTCGGCTAATCCCGCGCGGCAAAACAGTAGGAGAAACAACCAGAATACGGCCTGAATTCAGCGAGGAAAAATGTAGACAAGTTTCTTCACGTACGGCATGTCCAACTGAATCCACTATTTGATTATCAGACAACTATACACAACGAGGTGGTGCGGCCACTGATTGGACTCAAACACTTTTATATGTCTTAACCACCGTATTTATTCACTTTTTATGCATAACAAGTGAATAAATACTATGATCAAGACATGTTATGCATAATAAGCGAATAAATACTGCGGTCAAGATACATAAAAGTGTTTGGATGATTAGATACGGCAGAGCTACGAATCTGTAAGGATGTTGATTGCCATGTTTCAGCCGCTGTTCCAATAGCCCAGACGTTTTCTATGGGAAACAGGGTGATCTAGCGAGCCAGTGGATAGGAGACACTTCAGTTTTCGTCAAACAAGGAACGAGTTACCAGACTCCAAATTATTATCGCTCGGAAACTTTGAAAATGGACGTGTATTGATGGAAAGCAGCAATTCCTGTCGGGTTTGAAACCGATTGTCATTGATAAGGCATGACACTCTGATCTCTGGAAGCTAGGTCTTTTTATGACCCTCTGTTTCGTGGCTGCGGATGGTACATTTTACCTGTAGACGCGGTCGACAGCCCGGGTTGATACGCCAGCTAATCGGGCAACTTCGTTCACGGCGTAATCTGGGCAAGTCCAAACACGGAAGTGTCTTTCTACAATTCTGTCACGATCCCACATCAACCAATCTTACTGCACTCATTACATACAACAAGGGACTTCCCCCCCACACCGCTTAACCGGCGCGACTTAACATTAGCAACGAAAGGACACATGATTGCCTGGTATCAGTTCCATACCAACTACAGTGCTACGAAATGACCAGTGTACTCTTTCAAGGGGGGGGGGGGGAGATGGGGACTAATATTTTCTGTTGTGGGCTTGTATGAGGGGTAAGAATGACAAGTAAGACCTCTGTTAGCCTCCAGATCGCAGGTTTGAGTGAAGAACAGCAAATAAAACAATATATAACAGCAAATAAAATAAACCCTTGGGATACTCGCCTAATGTAGAGCATGGTTGTCTGTAACTGTGACAGGATTTACACTTGTTATAGCCTACTGCAAAATTTTGGTCACAACAGCCGTGGTTACCGTGGTGCGCGTGCTGTTATGCATGCAGCTAGTGTCGGGTGATTAATAGTCCCGACCCGGCCACCTGCGGGCACAGTGCGTAAGGCGGGAGGCGCCACCCACTGATAGCGGCTGTGCTGCGCTACCGTGTGACGCCAGAGGCAGCAAGCCAGCCGTGCGGGTAGCAGCTGTTACAGCCACGCGCTCCCGCGACACAGCGGCACCCAGGATGTCAAATTAAACACCTTTCAACCGTCTAGTTTCCAACCTTATTTTATTTGGCAACCAGTTTCAGCGTTTTGCTACGCCATCTTCAGGCCCCGGAGTGACGTGTAAGAAAATTCTACCTCGGTTGTGATCAAATCAGGGACCAGCAATACTGGTATTAGTAGATTTTTGCTATAGCGATCACTTCGACCATCATCTCCCTCCACAACAGGAGTCTCGAAAACGGCAAGGAATTCCAGACACTTACAAACTGTCTAACACGGGATATTTTAGAGTTGTTTGCCCACGTGGATGGGCTTGACTTCTGCCATCCTGTGGAGGACATCTCAGCCACGTATAGGCACCTGTTCACAGACTGTATATATCTGCTGCTAGCAAATCCGAGAGGGTTAGAGTGTCCACAGGAAGTTGAGGAAGGCAAAGAAGAAAGGGGAAGATTCCCCACCCCCCTCCCGTGTAACAATTAGCGTAACGGCAAACTACCTGAACGTAGGAGGAAATGACTGAAAGAAACAGTGTTAGCATCACTTATACTCCTTCATAGCCATAGTCTCTGTTCACAGTCGATGGAAACTTGAAATGCTGTTAATGGTGAATGCGCACTTCACTGTCAAAATTTGTGTGGTGAGAAAGTTGTAGAGTTTTTTGCTATTACAGTTCTTAAATCTGTTGCAAAAAACACATAGTTACTCCTCAAATGTTTAGATGAGTGCTTTTCAAACGCTTCGTTTCTCTGAAATGCAATGTCTTGGAAATTATGCTAAAGCGATGTATTGTTATTATTATATTAAAACATTTTATATACACTGCTTGACAAGAAAAAGTTATGCACCTAGAAGGGGAGGAGGAAACGGAACGAAACTCGGCGAGTAGAGAAAGTATGTGATATTATTTCAGTGATTACAAAATCTAGTTAAATTTACAAAGAATTTGGCAGTACGATCTCACTTGTCAGTATGATGTTGTACCTCCCATGTCCTGGATGCATGCCATGACTCTGTTGGGAAAGATGTTATAGAATATGTAAACGTAGGCTTCCGCGGCCACTGTCACATTCAATAAATTTTTTCTGGGTTTGCGGTCACTTGCTATCCTGGATGCAAGCACTCTGATGAAGTTCATGTCCGAACTGGTCTTACAAAGGTTCTATGGGAGAGATCTGGAGTCTTGTTGGCCACGAGAGTACCTCAATATCATACAAACTGTTCATAGAGACTCGTGCCACATGACGATGGGCATTGTCCTGTCGAAAAATAGCACCACAATGCGGCTGCATATGAAGACACAGTATGTGCGTGACATACCAATGTGCCATCAGAATCACCTCAGTCACTACCAGTCGCGACCTGAAGTCATACTACATAGGTCCCCCACACCATGACAGCAGGAGTAACACCGCTATGTTTCTCCAAAGCAACAGAAGAATGAGACCTCTGCGCAGGTCGGTGCCATACTTGCCGACGGTAGCCAACCGGGATAGTGCAGAAATGTGATTCATCTTCGAACACAATGCGAAGCCATTCATCAAGAGTTCGTGTTTTCCGGTCGCGGCACAATTACCAAAAAATGGTTCAAATGGCTCTAAGCACTATGGGACTTAACATCTGAGGTCATCAGTCCCCTAGACTTAGAACTACTTAAACCTAACTAACCTAAGGACATCAGACACATCCATGCCCGAGGCAGGATTTGAACCTGCGACCGTAGCAGCAGCGCGATTCTGGACTGAATCGCCTAGAACCGCTCGGCCATAGCGGTCGGCGGCACAACTACAAACGCATCCGTTAGTGGTGTAGCGTTAACGGCAGCAGCAGCTTACACATAAGACGATAATTCCCTAGTCCGGCTGGTGCTGCTGCTCGTGTGTCGACCAGTGGTGCTGGCTGTCACAGACTATTGCAGAGCGTCCATTACTTGCTCTCAGATGACAGGCGTAGATGTGAAGGGGTTACGAAATGCTTGGTGCACAACATGCCGATCATCTCTTCTGGTGATCAGGCGTGGTCGACCAGAACCCTGACAAAGGGTACGCCTGCCATCACGTTCTCACGCAGCCCGACATTGGGCCACTGTCACATCTGAATGCCCCACAGATCCCAGATCTTGCACGATTCGAGCAGCCGGCCAAATGGAGACCCAAAATGAACCCATTTCCAAATTCTGTTAGGTGTTGATAACGCTGTTTGAAACGAGTATGTGGCAACCTCATTCATATTGATCACTCAACATCTAAAGCTGGTGATGCCCCTCATATACCATACGAAGCCTGGTAACAATAATAAACACGAACAATCCTAATGAACTCTGGTGGCCGTTCTGCCTGTTACACAGAATTGCACCTGTTACCATTTACGAGTACGTATCCGCCGGTGTTGCGTACGTGTACGAAGTTATAATGACTTCCGGCCATGCTTCCCCTTTTTGTCATGCAGTGTTTTTTTATTGTTGTTACTGTGGCACATTAATAGTGCGGCTGACAGCAAGTAACATTTAGGACGAGAGACGGAGTGGGGGAAGAGATGTGATCTCCCTTCCAAGATGCATCCCTCAATACACACCGGCTACACCGAATTCCTTTCTTCTCTGGAACGTAAGTCCTTTGTTCTCACACGGACAGGGAGTGGGCTGTCAGCAATAAAACTGCCATCTTCTATCCTGACAGGGATTTGAAACGCATGAAAGTGGTTGAAGCACATTCAGAAGGCATGAACATTTCAAATGGTATAGAACTTAAAATACTGACGACTTTCTTGAAACTGAAAAACTTCCTGGCGGATTAAAAGTGTGTGCCAGACTAGGACTCCGGCCTGCGACCTTTGTCTTGTGATTCTTCAATTTCT
Organism: Schistocerca nitens; assembly: GCF_023898315.1. Taxonomy (NCBI): domain Eukaryota; kingdom Metazoa; phylum Arthropoda; class Insecta; order Orthoptera; family Acrididae; genus Schistocerca; species Schistocerca nitens. Next base: position 793,360,520 of record NC_064618.1, on the reverse strand, counting down.
CCAGGCGTATTTTATGACGAAATAAATGGTGGCAGCTATCCGCATGTAGGTACAAATCGGTGTGCGTCCTCTTCCTATACACGTTGTGGCCCAATGTGCTGTCAGCTCGTCTTCTAATCAAAACATCTAGGAAAGGGGGCATCCCATCCGTTTCGATCTCCATGGTGAACTTACACTCCTGGAAATGGAAAAAAGAACACATTGACACCGGTGTGTCAGACCCACCATACCTGCTCCGGACACTGCGAGAGGGCTGTACAAGCAATGATCACACGCACGGCACAGCGGACACACCAGGAACCGCGGTGTTGGCCGTCGAATGGCGCTAGCTGCGCAGCATTTGTGCACCGCCGCCGTCAGTATCAGCCAGTTTGCCGTGGCATACGGAGCTCCATCGCAGTCTTTAACACTGGTAGCATGCCGCGACAGCGTGGTCGTGAACCGTATGTGCAGTTGACGGACTTTGAGCGAGGGCGTATAGTGGGCATGCGGGAGGCCGGGTGGACGTACCGCCGAATTGCTCAACACGTGGGGCGTGAGGTCTCCACAGTACATCGATGTTGTCGCCAGTGGTCGGCGGAAGGTGCACGTGCCCGTCGACCTGGGACCGGACCGCAGCGACGCACGGATGCACGCCAAGACCGTAGGATCCTACGCAGTGCCGTAGGGGACCGCACCGCCACTTCCCAGCAAATTAGGGACACTGTTGCTCCTGGGGTATCGGCGAGGACCATTTGCAACCGTCTCCATGAAGCTGGGCTACGGTCCCGCACACCGTTAGGCCGTCTTCCGCTCACGCCCCAACATCGTGCAGCCCGCCTCCAGTGGTGTCGCGACAGGCGTGAATGGAGGGACGAATGGAGACGTGTCGTCTTCAGCGATGAGAGTCGCTTCTGCCTTGGTGCCAATGATGGTCGTATGCGTGTTTGGCGCCGTGCAGGTGAGCGCCACAATCAGGACTGCATACGACCGAGGCACACAGGGCCAACACCCGGCATCATGGTGTGGGGAGCGATCTCCTATACTGGCCGTACACCACTGGTGATCGTCGAGGGGACACTGAATAGTGCACGGTACATCCAAACCGTCATCGAACCCATCGTTCTACCATTCCTAGACCGGCAAGGGAACTTGCTGTTCCAACAGGACAATGCACGTCCGCATGTATCCCGTGCCACCCAACGTGCTCTAGAAGGTGTAAGTCAACTACCCTGGCCAGCAAGATCTCCGGATCTGTCCCCCATTGAGCATGTTTGGGACTGGATGAAGCGTCGTCTCACGCGGTCTGCACGTCCAGCACGAACGCTGGTCCAACTGAGGCGCCAGGTGGAAATGGCATGGCAAGCCGTTCCACAGGACTACATCCAGCATCTCTACGATCGTCTCCATGGGAGAATAGCAGCCTGCATTGCTGCGAAAGGTGGATATACACTGTACTAGTGCCGACATTGTGCATGCTCTGTTGCCTGTGTCTATGTGCCTGTGGTTCTGTCAGTGTGATCATGTGATGTATCTGACCCCAGGAATGTGTCAATAAAGTTTCCCCTTCCTGGGACAATGAATTCACGGTGTTCTTATTTCAATTTCCAGGAGTGTATTATTCTCGTGTCAGGGTTACAATAATCCTTGGAACTCATCAGCCAGAAATTTGACAAAGAGACCACCAACCTTTTCAGACATGTTCTGACATCAACTTACTTCTTATTTGACGGTGAATACTACGAGCAGACAGAAGGAGTAGCCATGGCGAGTCCACTCTCGCCCGTTGTCGTATATATGTACATGGATCATTTCGAGGAGGAAGCTCATGAATCAGCACATCTAAAACCCATCTGTTTCTTTAGATATGTGGATGATACCTTCGTTATCTGGCCACATGGAAGAGATAAACTGACATTGCCTGTCGGAACTCCACAGCATGGATTATGACCAAACCAAAGTTCTGACACAGACTTCCAAATACTGAGTCAGCAAAGAAGCCATAGAGATTAGAGTAAGGGAGCCACAACTAAATCGTGACAGCGGTTACATCCTTAGCATGGCGTGGGAACTCGCGATCACCCAGATTAAGAAGAAAAAGGATATTTCCCAGAGTGTACCGACTTCGGGGGGAGGAGGGAAGAATAACGAGAGCGGTGCCGGCATACCCTCCTGAACGAGAAGACCTAGGACGCAGCGCCCAGACGGCGGGAGAACGGAAGCTGTACCTGGACCGCGCGCGGGGCGCGAACCGCACCGACTCATAGGAAGCGCCTGAGGGAGAAGCGGGAGGGGATTGTCCTATACATACATGGCGCCGGTCAGTACATCAGCACACCTGATGATGGTAACGTGGTCGATTGCCGAAAAATTGTGTCCTATGCACATTCATAGCAGGCAGTTCACCTGAGATTTATTTCGTGATCTTTGTCGTTCTCGAGCAAGTGCTCTACCAACCGAGCAACTGTACCTGAGTACGACTCACGATCCGTCCTCACAGCCTTACTTCTGCCAGTACCTTTGTTACTAAAAAGCAGATTTTATTGATATGGTGTTCATGAAACGGATGCCTTCCACTGGTGTTCCGCATTATTGGTGATACTGATGGGGCACGATCGAGAGAGGTCTCACAGTGGTTAAGGACCATGTACCTCGGGGAAAATTTCAGCGTTTCGTTTGCTCGATAACGCGCGACTGTAGGCTTGCAGGTATCACTGTTGGTCCCCCTGTCGACGTTGTCGTACGATGTTAACGTCTGCAGCAAATTTAGTCACAAAATTTCTGATAAATTGGGAGTGTTGTCAGCATATAAGGACTACTCTACCTTATGCGCGTCAGTCACCTTCTATGGACGAGTTCGACAATTTTGTGACTCTTAAAATACATTGTTATATCTGCATAGCTAGAAGGAATTTCTCGCAGTCGCTGTACATGATTCGTAACGCTTCATACAGAAGCAGGAAGTTGCACTGCACTGGGAGGATTTCTTCAACTATATGAACAGTTGGATCTTTGGAGTTCTGCGTAGCGTGGACGCGTGTATTTCAGAAACTAACATTTTTCGTTACTAATCTTGAAAAAAGAAAGTTATCAACTGTAAATAAATACTACGCGAGTAAAGTAATTTTAAGGTATATCTGGATAAAAACATGATAATTGTAGACATGATTCCTTGAATCTGTGGGCCTATTTTTTAAAGGTTACAAATTTGTCAAGTTAGGCTTTCTCAAGTAATCTTATTTTTTTAGCTAGTGAATGCTGCAGTATACTATAAGAAAGAAGAGGAGTGTTATCGCTCGTGAGGCCTCCTCCTCTAGTGATACCACTGAGTAAGGCGACCCGATTGGATAAGAAAGCCAAAGAAAGGCTTGAAGCTGACTGTCCATCAATTACTCTTCTCCACATCGAGTTTATGGGAGGAGTGGCATTCACTAATTGCATTATGGAAAATCAATATCAGAAGTATTAACATCGACTATTTTGTCACTTCCTTGATACTATGGTAGTAAATACATGGCTACAGCATAGAAGGGAGTGTGACTCTCTTGTTCTACTCAGAAATAAGGCGGGGCTTTTTTGTCAGTTCAAAGTTGAAATAACTGCGCCCTGTGAACAAGTGCATAGTGACAGAAAGAGAGGAAGATCTTCAAGTGCAGATACAGAATGTGCAAAGAAGAAAATAGGGTATACATCAAAGCCAGTTCCCCAGAAGGTTGTTCATCAGGACAATGTTGGACTTTGGCCACTTGCATTTGAGAAGAGAGGTGGATGCAAGATGCCAAACTACAAAGGACGTCCATCAATTATCTGCCAGAAGTTTACTGTTAATTTGTGATCGAGAAGAAAAAGATAGTGCTTTATGGACTTCGATAAAAAACAAAAACTACTGAATCCTCAAATGCCTAGCGTAAGAAAAACATAAATATAAAATGATTTAATGTAATTTTTATCAACATATCTTTATTGTGACACTAAAGTAACACAAATATAGCATTTAGAATTTTTATCTTTATTGGTTCATAATTCTGGCCATGGACGGTGAAATCAGTAATGCTTTCATTACGCTGTTGTGGAGACATGCGCGGCAGTTAAGACACACTTTAGAGGTTAGGACACACCCGAGCGCCTCCCAAGCGCGGCCGCACTCGCACCGAGGTTGTCAGACGCCGGCAAGAAACTTGGTTCGAGAGCACAAGTACCATTCGGAGAATCTTACAAAGAACACAGCACCGAAGCTCTCACTCAAAACCAGGCGGGGTCCCTGCAAGCTAGCAGTGTAGCACTCAACAGTACCTTCTTGGGAGCTCTCAGCAAGCCATCGTGTATACCTTCAACATATCTTGCTGTGTGTGACACAGGTTTAAGACATGGGACTCGCATTCGGGAGGACGGCAATTCAGTTCCTTATGTGGCCATCCAGATTTAGGCTTTCCATGGTTTTCCTAAATCGCCTAAGGCTGGGATGATTCCTTTGAAAAAATAAGATGGTACCTCTCCTTTCCAGCTCTTCCACAATCCGAGCTTACGCTTCGTCTCTAATGACTTCCTCATCGGGGGAAAGTTAAACGCTCCCCTTCCTTTATTTCTTTTTCGGTAGTGTACAAGTCTGGACTGTCAGAGTATGCATGCGTAAAACATGGGGTTTATTGATTTTCGGAAGGAAATGAGCAGTAGGTGATGAAGTTTTTTGTGGGGAAGCTTTTTTCAGGTACTGTCATTAAAAAATAAATATAGACACCGATGGAACTATTGTATTCAGCATCACAAAAATTCTTCCTTTTTAATTAATACAGTATTAAGACAAAATTTGGTAACTACTTCCAAAATAAACACAGCACATTTTTTACGTACCACTAAAAAGGTTGCTACAAACATTATTTTACAGCAAGGAGTCTCTACTATTTCGTCATCATCTGATAGACATGAAAGCTTACAACAAACAGTTAACGCAGTGGAAAGCAAGTGCGTTTGGTGTGTGGCTCGACATTATCCAGCGGAATGGTATCTCATGACAAATATGTCATTGATTCAAACTTGGAATAATTCAACTCCCGATAATATCTAGGTTTAACACTGAGGATATGAAAAGTAGTTATCATAATGGCTCAATCATGTGGCCGATTTTTGTTTATTGATAAGATACTGGGAAAATGCAGTCTACAGAGCAAACTGCTTGTAAAACACCCGTGCGCGGCATCCAAGCATATTGTTCAAGTGTGTGGGACCCATAGCAAATAGAACTAACAGGGGATATTGAACGTGTACAAAGAAGGGCAGCGCGTATAGTTACAGCTTTGTTCCCCCCAGGATAGAGCGTCAATGACCATGGTGAAAAATCTGAAATAGGAGTCACTTGAAGGCAGACCTAACTATCCCGCGAACTGCAAAGTTCCATTCCCAAATGCCAATAAATGATCTTGATGAAATTTAGAAGGGGCAAAATAGTGCAATAAGTATTTTTTTGTTTGTTTGTGCCCAGTTTCGCTTTTAAGCAGTAAAACACGCCCCGAAAGGTCATTTGGAATTTTATGTTTAGATGTAATATCTTCGAAAGGATGATGTATAAAAAATGTTTTTCATATAAACGCTGATATGTAACTGATGTTCTTGAAAACTATATAATCAACTTTTGTAATAATTTGAAATCTTGTAAAATATCCCACCGCCTTTAAGTAATTATGAAAAATTAAGACTTTTGTTGCAACATTAAATTAAAGAAGCTCCCAGGCGGCATACATCCCTGTATTATAAAGCAGGTTTCTGAAATAACAGTTTCGTAAAACAAGCTGTATACAATGTGTATTTTCAACATGCCTAATTAAAATATCTGAACATTCGTTACTATTCTAATTTTTTTATTTTACTTACATTCGTTTTATGCTATCAGTTGTTGCTTAACATTTTACATTCATGTTTTTTTTTTGTTTCTTAGTTTACTGTTTCACATACATGTGTTTTGTTAACTGAAAATAATTACAGTAATGCGTAAAAGCAAACGTTTTTTATACCATGTACATAAAAGGAACGAAATTTCTTAAAGTAATACACAGGACGACGCAGACAATATTAAACAAAATTCAGCACAAAATTGTTAAGGCTTTCGTGGCCACTTGTTGACAAACTGCCTATTGGCTTCTGTCTCGGGTTCTTCAGCCGACGTTCATCTAAAGATTTTTCTGACGTTTCGCCAACACGAGTGGCTGGCATTGTCAAAGCTTCACCCTCCATTGCCGGTGGTGAACTGGAGGCGAGCTCGCGGCCGCAGACTATATGTACATATAGTCTGCGGCCGCGAGCTCGCCTCCAGTTCACCACCGGCAATGGAGGGTGAAGCTTTGACAATGCCAGCCACTCGTGTTGGCGAAACGTCAGAAAAATCTTTAGATGAACGTCGGCTGAAGAACCCGAGACAGAAGCCAATAGGCAGTTTGTCAAAATTCAGCACGATTTCAAATTGTCACGTGTGATCCTCTAAATATCCTAATTTGTAACAGGCACATTTAAGTAGACTGGTCAACCTTAACAAAGAGAATTGACTATGTACTAGTGACTGCAGCTTCATTGTATGGTTTCTGGAATGGAGATTGACGTCATAATCAGTCAACAAAACTAGATCAGAAAATCTCTCATAGTTCTTCCAGCATCGAAAGCCGTGTGCGTCCCATGGCGGTACCTGCGCCGTCTAGCCCTTTTAGATCAGCAAATGAACAAGTTTCTTGTCCTCCGGTACGATGTTCTACATGTTTCATCATTTCAGACTGACTGCCAAAAGAATATAACAATAATACAGATATTCCTACCTCACTGGGAAACAAGGTCTTACAAATACCGCGCGACTGCTACGGTCGCAGGTTCGAATCCTGCCTCGGGCATGGATGTGTGTGATGTCCTTAGGTTAGTTAGGTTTAAGTAGTTCTAAGTTCTAGGGGACTGATGACCACTGATGTTAAGTCCCATAGTGCTCAGAGCCATTTGAACCATTTTTACAAATACCTTTTGGTCTGGTCTGGGGTTTGTTTGGGGTTTCAAAAGAGAATCTCAGATTCTCGGTCCAAACCTAAGTCCGGGGAGGATGGTGGATGGTACAGTACTTCCCAGTCCCATCGACCGAACAGAGCAGCCACGGCTTGCGCTGTATGCGCCCGCGCATTGTCGTGCAAAATGATGGGTGGGTTGTGCAGAAAGTGTCGTTGCTTCTTTCGCAAAGCTGCTCGCAGGTGATGCTCCAAAATCGAGCAGTAATACGACTTAAGGCCTTGTGACTTTGATTTGATTCCCTTAGATGAAGGAACCACTTCGTGGCATTTGCTTCAGAACTGTTCCAGAGATTAGACATGCAGTAGACCGCTCCATTCGATCCATCAACATTACAGGCTCAGCTGACGGTATACTACGCCTTCAAAATCGCTGGCAACGGGTTCTACACAACGCTGGTGACTACTTTGAAGAACAGTAACAAGTGCAAACACGTAACTCTTTTGTATCGGTTATGAATAAATAGTTGCCACTGTTTAAGTTCCAACCCTCGTACAATAGACGTTAGTCAACATTTTAAACATTAAAGAAAATGAATTCTCAGATTCTGGACTACACAAACCCACACGTAAAACTTGCTCAAACAAATACATAGCAAAGACTGTCAAGAAGTTTCATACTAGATACACTGAACACATCAACTGTTACACACATAACCAATTCACAAAATCAGTCATAGAGACACATGAAAAACGCTGGAGACCTTTTCACAAACACAGAAGATCTTAGATACTCCATCACTTCCAGAAATTACATACAATGAGTTTAATGGATGAATTTTAAATTTTTGTACACCAGAAAAAGTTAGGAGAAACATTCTCAGTGACGGGATAGGTAGTGAATCGGTTAATTTCTTCAAATGTTTATCCTGTACATTATAACTAGAGTAAATTCATAAATTACTAGGTTAATTCACGTATTCCTCTCAATATTTGCAACAAAACTGTATAAAATAGGACATAAAGCATAAATGATAACTGTAAGTAATCAGTGGTGTTACTGATAGAGGTGAAAAATGACAGTTTGATGTAAATAATGTAATCCACGAAAAATGGAAGACCTCTGACTGTATACAAACTCTTTGGGAAACTATACTCTCGTAATACTTCGCGCCATATTATTGTTTCACGTAAACAAACATTGTGAGCAATGGTCTGCGCGTGAATCCCTACATAATGATGAGACTCAGCACTTGTACGTAGACAGACAAAAATTATTATTCTCTAACATTAGCTTGTAAAAAAGACTCAGTAATCAGAAAAATACTATTGTCAATAGTTGCCCTTGATAATGGTAATAAATTCCAGAAACTTGTCGTACTATGGAAGAGAAAAAACGTACCTGATGCAGTGTTTTATTATTAAATCTTCAAATTCGTAATGTGGAGTATCATTAATTTTATAATTTTGAGCTAGTACCTTTAATTCTAAAATTAATGAATTATTCCTCTAAAATACAAGCGAGGTAAAAGGACAAAAATGAAAATACTGTATAAATTAAGTCGCTAGTATAGTAAGGCTCTTTCCGTATCGCGGTAATTTAACGACAGAACCATTCACATCAAAAGTTCTCGCGAGTTACATCGCAGTGTTAATCGTATGTGGCACGCCAGTCGAACTGGACTAACCGTAGGCTTCTACAAAGAAGGCCAGCTTGCTTCGAAACTGGTTGGTTCACATCTCACTAGGGACATAACTACATAAGGAAGTCTGCAGCCGTTTTACGGAAGAGTATCTACAAGGCATCTAGGACCAGTTTTTCTTAACTCGGTATGACTTATTTTTTACTGTGCAAATAAGCGTCATGTGCACAAGACTGAATTAAACAAGTCATGCATGCAGCCATAACATAAGGTTTCGTACGATCCATTCTTGAAAAGTATGGGTAAAATATACACTTTACTTAATACATAAACATACTTTAAAAATGTATCTCTACGAACACAAGCATCATCTGCCATTTACTTCATGTAAATTTTCAGAGTCTGCAGTTTATCACTCATGTTTTTACAATCTGCCGGGACTATACTGGAAATAGATTCTGCACAATTAGGCAAATAAAGGAACTGTAGTTGCATTATAAATCTAATTTTTGCCTAGTGAATGCTGCAGTTTCGTCTGAACATTCTGAATCATTACACCTTAATTCTACGAGGGTGTATACGTACAAGGATGCGAAGACACAACAGGAGACAATGGAACAAAGGCTTGCACTAAGTCTGTGCACTAAATATCCGTTGTGAATCGCGAGAGTTGCTAAAAGCATGGTTATACAGAAAACACTGAAACCAAAATAAGCAAAGCGGGAAATGTTTCGCGCTGCAAAGTCAGCGGGGATTGATTATTAAGATGGCGGTAAAATACAGGATCTAAAATGTGGCACTACCAAGAAAGCCTTTCAAGTATCATTGGTTTCAATATTTAAAATTTTTTGACTTAATTTCTTTTCTTCTCTTAATAATTAAATGAGACTTTTAGAGGAGTTCAGTCAGAAGCCATATACATTGCGTAAATATAGAAGGAATCAAGACGACGTAAGATGGAGAGGAAACCTTTTACTTCTTCTATGGGAATGAACTTGCAGATTTTATACTGGATTATTTACAACATTTGGAACCCATCCCACTTGCAAACACTACACCAAACAGAAAATCCATATCAGACAGTACCCCATTTCGCCTAGTTTTCGAGTTACCGTTTCCACGGAGATGCTTGAGAAAGTTAACTAAAGCTCTTATGAACTTCTTTACCGAGCGAGGTGGGGCAGCAGTTAAGACAATGGACTCGCATTCTGGAGGACGACGACGATTCAAACCCGCGTCCGGCCATCCGAATTTAGGTTTTCTGCGATTTCCCTAAATCGCTCCCGGCACGAGATCGTTCCTTTGAAAGGGCACGGCCGATTTCATTTCCCATTCTTGACATAATACGAGCTTGTGTTCCGTGTCTAAGGACCTCGATGCCGACGAGACATTAAACCCAATCTTCCCTTCCCTTATGAACATTTTTCATTATGCATTCATACTGCACCCCATGACGGAAATCGTTGATTTTCAGCTACCAAGCCTCTCGGACCATTTGGGTACTGCACAGACTTGAGATTTGCGTTGTGCTGGTGCAGCCACGCCGCAAGAGCGTGCAAAACGTCGGTACTCGCTTGTGCGAGTAGAGACGTTTTGCTTACTACCAAAGTGGTTCTACATTTGTACATCAATATTGAAACCAGTGGGTACATACGTCAGACTTTTGAGCTGTTATCTACTCCCTACTTTATTGATTCACGTGTTTTCAAAACGCTAGAGAACCCATTTGATGCAAAGCGATTCGTGAATGTCACAGTCGTCAAGTTTCCATGTTGAAGCTGGTCTCAAATTTCTCCTTTTCAGGCAACAATACCTTGGTGCAGCCACAAAAATGACAAGAACTGGAGGTCATTACGATACTGTAGTGTATAAATAAGACTACATGTCAGATCCATTCCTAAATATTCCCAGACGGGATTTTCTCTGTCTTGTACTGTACTTAACCCTACACTGGTTCATACATCGCAAACACCACTCTACCATTAGAGACAGAGAATTCAATGTACACAAGAACAGAAAGTAAACAGCAATGTAGCCTTAATCGTAACTGAAAAATTAAAGTAATTTATGACTGTTAACAGTTGCTTACTACCATTGAATAATGTAAGAATTATACAGCGTCGAACGCTTGTGATGGTGTTGTCTTGCGTCTGACAGAATACTTCCTAATTTGACTCTACCTTCACTTAAGTGGCTAATATTGCTAAAGGTGACAGTAAAAGTTCGATGTGGATAGAAGATAACTGTTGACAGTTTACATCCGATGTGAATCAGTTACCTGTTTTGATCTTCACGGCCAGCCAGAGTGGCCGAGCGGTTTTAGGCGCTACAGTCTGGAACCGTGCGCCCGATACGGTGGCAGGTTCGAATCCTGCCTCTGGCATGGATGTGTGTGATGTCCTTAGGTTAGTTAGGTTTAAGTAGTTCTAAGTTCTAGGGGACTGATGACCTCAGAAGTTAAGTCCCATAGTACTCAGAGCCATTTGATCTTCACGGTCACATGATCAAATGGTTTAGAATATCAATTGGTAAATGTGTAGGATGGCTTTTTGCAGAGTGTCAGACTTATCGGTAGTTTAACTAAGCTACAACGTCAATTTATAAATTCTCTGTTGCTTCAAACCATTATACTGTTACCCGCAACAAATAAGGGATAGATTAATATTGCAAATAAAAGGGAAACATATCAAGTGATGGAGCAGGTTGAATCTCGGTAATGTTTCCGGAGTTTCTTCTCTCAAATTATGCCAAGAACGCAGCGAAATTAATGTTCACACCCGACGCCCAGTGGATACGAAGTCCGAAAAGTTGGTTAAAATTTCAACAAATGAGTTTCCATTTTGATATTTTCATGTAAGTGTGGGCGACTCATGGGTTTTTATTATTGAAATCCGTTCATCATAACTGCGTATCGTTTACACCCAGACTTCCGTCCAAGGCTACCGTCCTTTAAGGACGCGATGGCAGTGAAAAAAGTAAAGCTATGTTTAACGTGTTTACGACTTTTTCCGTATGAGAGGTATTTGTAAAACTCAAGCTGTAAATAATAATTCTTACAAATAAACATAGTCGACCTAATGACCTCGATGTCGACGGGACGTTAAACCCGATCTTCATTACTTCCCCTGAACATCGTCGATGAATAACTTTTATATTAAATTAACATATAAAATAAATCATTAGTAATTTACGAATTTAAAGAAAACGGAAAATACGATGTTAATACAACGTATCAAAGTTTCTTCTTTCTTGTTAAAAAAATTGTTTGAAATACAATCTTGTCAATAGCTGTCTCGCTATGTGCACGCTACATCTACATATACGTGGACACTCTGCAAATCACATATAAGTGCCTGGGAGACGGTTCATCGAACCATCACAATAATTCTCTATTATTCCACTCTCGAACAGCGAGCGGAATAAATGAGCACTTGTATCTTCCCGTGCGAGTTCTGATTTCCCTTGTTTTGTTAAAATAATCGTTTCTGCCTATGAAGGTCGGCGATAACAAAATATTTTCGCATTCGGAGGAGAAAGTAGGTGACCGAAATTTCGTGAGAAGATTGCGCCGCAACGAGAAACGCCTTTGTTTTGACGATGTCCATCCCAAATCCTGTATAATGTCAGTGACAATCTCTCCCCTATTTCTCGGGAATACAAAACGTGCTACTCTTCGTTAAGTTTTCTCGATATACTTTGTTAATCCTATCTGGTAAGGATCCCACACCGCGCAGCAGTACTCCAAACGAGGACGGACAAGCGAATTGTAGGCAGTCTCTTTGGTAGATCTGTTGCATCTTCTAAGTGTTCTGTCAATAAAACGCAGTCTTTGGTTCGCCTTCCCACATTTTCTATGTGTTCTTTTCAATTTAAGTTTTTCGTAATAGTAATTCCTAGGTATTTAGTTGAATTTACTGCCTTTATAATTTGATTGAATTGTCGAAGATTAACGGATTTATTTCAGCACTCATGTGGATGACCTCACACTTTTCGTTATTTAGGATCAATTGCCAATTATCGCACCATACAGACATCTTTTATGAATCGTTTTGCAACTTGTTTTGATCTTCTGATGACTTTACTAGACGATAAATGACAGCCTCATCTGCAAACAACCTAAGATGGCTGGTCAGATTGACTCCTAAATAAAGATAAGGAACAGCAGAGGCGCTACAATACTACCTTGGGGAACGACAGAAATCACTTCTGTTTTACTCGATGACTTTTCGTCAGTTACGACGAACTGTGACCTTTCTGACAGGAAATCATGAATCCAGCCGCATAATTGAGACGATATTCCGTAAGCAGGCAACTGGATTACAAGCTGCTTGTGACGTACAGTGTGAAAAGCCTTCTGGAAATCTAGAATTACAGAATCAATGTGAAATCCCTTGTCAATAGCACTCAACACTTAGTGTGAGTAAAGAGCTAGTTGTGCTTCATAAGAGTCTTGTTTTACAAGCTGTGTTGCCTGTGTGTCAATGGACCGTTCTCTTCGAGGTATTTCATAATGTTCGAACACAATATGTGTTCCAAAATCCTGCTGCATATCGGCGTAAACGATATGGGGCTGTAATTTAATGGATTACTCCTATTGCGTTTTTTGATTGATTGGTGTGACCTGTGCAACTTTCCAGTCTTTGGGTAAGGATCTATCGTCGAGCAATCAGTTGTATATGAATGCTAGGTATAGAGCAATTGTATCAGCTTAGTCTGAAAGGAACGTAATTAGTATACAATCTGGACCGGATGACTTGCTTTTATTGAGTGATTTAAATTGCTTCACTACTCCGCGGATATCTACTTCTAAGTTATTCATATTGGCAGCTGTTCTTGATTCGAATTCTAGATTATTTACTTCGACTTCTATGGTGAACGAATTTCTGAAGACTATGTTCAGTAATTCTGCTATAGCAGCACTGTTATCGATGGTATTTCCATTGCTATCGAACAAGGAAGGCGTTGATTGTTTCTTGCCGCTAGCATACTTTACATAAGGTTAGAATCTCTTTGGATTTTCTGTAAGAATCAGAGACAAAGTTTCGCTATGGAAAATGTGGTGTCACCGCCAGATACCACACTTGCTATGTGGTAGCTTTAAATCGGCCGCGGTCCATTAGTACATGTCGGACCCGCGTGTCGCCACTGTCAGTGATCGCAGACCGAGCGCCACCACACGGCAGGTCTCGAAAGACGGACTAGCACTCGCCCCAGTTGTACGGTCGACTTAGCTAGCGATGCACACTGACGAAGCCTCGCTCATTTGCAGAGCAGATAGTTAGAATAGCCTTCAGCTAAGTCAATGGCTACGACCTAGCAAGGCGCCATTAGCATTACATTGCATGTATCTACAGAGTCTCACTTGTATCGTCAAGAGCGATGTACAACAATGATGGATTAAAGTTAAGTATTCCAGCAGCTACGTACTTTTCTTTATAGCATTCATTACGTATCCTGTTTCAGACCTCACGCCAGCCTGCGTGAGTTAACGCGTGCATTCGGCGTCCTCAACCAAGTAGTGTGCGTAGTGTTGGCTAACTGCTAACACTACAGAAACTATTATAAGCATCTCGCACTGAAGTCCGCCCTAAATTTCGAGCTCCTGTAATGATCGCCAATCTTGCGGATTTCGCGTTCATTTAAATTTGACATGCTTTTTCGTTGTTTCTGCAACTGTGTTCTGACCCGTTTTGTGTACCAAGGGGAATCAGCTTCGTCGTTTTTTAATTTATTTGGTATAAATATCTCAACTGCTGTCGATACTATTTCCTTGGATTCAACCCACATCTGGTCTCCGCTTACATTGTTAACTCGGAAGGAGCGGAGACTGCCGGCCGAAGTGGCCGTGCGGTTAAAGGCGCTGCAGTCTGGAACCGCAAGACCGCTACGGTCGCAGGTTCGAATCCTGCCTCGGGCATGGATGTTTGTGATGTCCTTAGGTTAGTTAGGTTTAACTAGTTCTAAGTTCTAGGGGACTAATGACCTCAGCAGTTGAGTCCCATAGTGCTCAGAGCCATTTTTTGGAGCGGAGACTCTCTCAGGAAGGCGTCAAGTGAATTGTTATCTGCTTTTTTGAATAGTTATATTTTTTGGGGACTTCGGAGCTACGGCATTCAATCTGTCTACTACAACTCTTTGTTGACTATTCACTGTATCCGTTCTGATGCTCGTCATTAGCTCAGAATTATTTGTTGCTATGAGGTCAAGTGTGTTTACACAGTCGTTTTCAAGTGGGCTCATGAACCAATTGTTCGAAATAATTTTCAGAGGATGTCTACCGACTTTCCCGAGAGAGCTCTACACGACAGACGCTCACAGCAACGCTTTTCCTGTGCTCCGTAGGTCAGATGTTACCTGTTACCTACCGTTTACGCACGTTGTCCTGGACAACAGCGCATATCACAAATCATATTGGTGTTTTGATTGATGCTCTATCGATTGCAACGTTTGGTACCGAACTGACTGACATTTGGAGGTCTGGGTGTTAGCGTCTACGATACATGGCAAACCGTTACTGTAAATCTATATCCCGATTCACTTTCTGCAACGACTCTGCCCGACCCAAGGCACTCGAGGCGGAGCGTTTTCTGCGAGATGAAATCAAGACCCCGGCGACCGACATCATAGGATTACAGGGATGTCAAAATCGTAATGGACGGGACAAGACAACGCATCCTACGCGAGACTCCGATTCTGTCATGCTGACTGCAATATTGGGGCCACGCAGGCTTAGGCATGCGTACGCGTTTCGAATTGCCATTCGAACTTCCAGCAGAAGAAGTTGTCACTGTACTATCAACGGCAGTACTGCGGAGAAATGGACGTAGTTTCGTACGTATTCTGTCCTAAACGGCATCCGACAGGTCACCATTGGTCTCAGGGGCAACGTCTCGTTATATCTACAGATTGGGGGATGCCACGCAATAATTATGTATGATGGTCCATCCTGAACCTGTTCCAGGTGCGGCAAAGAAGGCCACCTTAGATCCGAATGCCTACAACAGGCCATTACGCAACATCTAGCCGCCGATTGGCCACCCGCGTCCCAAACAACTGTGCTACTGGCGACCTGGCGACCTACGCCACTGCTCTCGCATCTCCTGCTGCTTCGCAACGACGCCTGGGCGCTACTATTGAGCCAGGTGATATCCCCGATATCCCAGCGGATAGCGCCTTGAACAGCCCGCCGCCTAGGCCAGCCGTCGACCCTGCCCCGAAGGTGCCGACGCTCCGGTCGCTGAGCCAAACCTCGGTAAGAAGATGGAGATCGATTTGCTCATTGTCCCTACGGCGGCCTTCTTGCCAGAGGGACGCGATTCCCTGCCGTCGTCGAACACGGAAGATCTGATGCGGAAACAACGTTTTTCGAAACGTCACAAGAGATGCGCCGAACCGTCTTCGGCCAAAGGTGAGGCCGCCGTCGACCCGAACGACGCCCCCAGAAGCCATGAAAGGTGGCTACACTGAGCCACAGCGCCAGAGATCGCGCTAGAGAGTATTGTTCCGCCGCCTCCACTGGCAGTGATTATTGAGATGTCGCAGTGGGCAGTGCTTGGGGAGAGCTCGTGGTAGTCAGTGCTTGTTAAGAACTCGTAGCAGAGAGTGTTTGTTGAGATGTGCTAGTAGAGAGTGCTTGCTGAGATGTGATACTGTAAAGTTCTTGTTGAGATGTGGTAATAGCGAGTCGGTGTGGAGATATATTGTAATGATTAGAGTGATTTTGGTCAATATATGAAGGTAACGAAACTTGATTTATTTTTCATTATTTCCATGTTTTAAATAATGCGTCATTACAGGTTCAGTCAACAAAGCATCTGGCTTGTGTTCTTGTATTAGAGTGTAATTCTGGTTTTCTTGAGTAATTATGGTATTTTTATTTTCTTTAATTAATTCAGTATAAATGATATTTAAAATTTCTTATGTTATTGAAGAAGAACCGTGCCAGATGCGTACGTTGAGTCATACTTCCACACACAGAACAGTTACACTTGTGCTTTGGTTTCGTAGGTTTTATAGTTGCTGGGGACTTAATTAATTAATTGTGTTAATGAAAATTTCCATTTCATTCTTTGTTGTTGTTCTATGCAGTCAGATAGCGTAATAATACTAGTCAGGACCAACCGTTTACGAGACTTCGTAATCGGACAGACAGCTACTAAACAAAAAATTAAAATTATTTGCATTTTATTTTAATTAAGCCCCCATGCACGTGGCGACCACTGCTTCGGATCGTCCCTTGGAATTTTTCTGATTGTAAAAATAGTAGACAGTAGTATTGTTGTAGTAATTTGTAGTTTAGTAATTGTAGTCTATTTTGCATGTGTAGATTTGGTAATTGTCATTCTTCTAATGGTATTTTTTTTCAGAATTTAATTTTGTTGTCTTGTATACGCGTTTGACAATTTAGTGCAATTATTTCAATTGTTCGATTAATCGTGTTTGAGGGAAACATTTCGTGTGAATGGTATTGTTGGAAATAAGGAGGCATTGTGTGTAATTTTCATATAGTGACGAGTTTTGTATGTTTTGTAAATGATTACGCGATCGATGAAGAAGGCAAAAATGATGGATAGTGAGAGTGACGAAATTGTTGACATGGCGAACTCGCCAACACAGGACAACAGTATGATGAATAATGGAGTTGAAAACAATGTAATAAGTCGGGAAAATAGTCCGGAACCATTTCAAAATTTTTCTCAACCTAAAAATTCACAGAATACGAAATTAACGACAGAAGATATGCAGCAGTTGATGGGTGCAATATTAAATCTGGGATCACAGTTGGAATCTAAATTTAAAACAGAGATGGGAACTTTGGGATCTCAGATAGACTCATGGGGATCTGAATTAAGAGCAGCGATAAGAGGGTTAGGCTCACAAGTAGGAACAAGTAAAACCGAGATGGAAACAATGGAAACACAGTTAGGCTCACGAACAGGGACATGTTTCAAAAACACGAAAGATGAATTAAAGAAAGAAATCAGAGAAGAAGTACAACCGATTTTGAATTCTCACAATAATAGATTAATTGCAGTAGAGATTAGACAAAGGGAACAGGATCGAGAACAGGAAGAAAGAGATCGCGTGATAGTACAAAAATTTTCAGAGTTAAATTTACAACGTGCACACGATAAAGAAGAAATATTTGAGAGAATCGAGGAATCCGTACCAAATGACAGATTAAATAACCTAACACAACAATATGAACAGTTAACTACCAAATGTGTCAATACTGAAACCCGAGTCGCGAAACTTACGAAAGACGTAAGTAAACAGAAAGAAAAAATAGGTGACTTATCGGAAAGAGTTGAGGAGATTTCAGATAAATTGACAAGTCTTAGTTTAAATGGGGATAGAGATTCAGATGATACAGCTCCATTACCATTTGCAGAAACCGAAGAGTACCAGAACATAAATAAGCATGTTGAAAATCAGGGAAAATTTAATGAACGCGTTAAAAGGGAAGTTGAGGCATTACGAAAGCAAGTCAAACAAATTGAAGGCGAAATCGTAGGAAAAGACAGCAGAAGAAATTTAGAATCACAGATAGCAGAGGGCTTTGAAGAAAATAATTTGTTTCATTTACGGGACGCAACAAGAGAGCGCCAGGCGCGCGAACTTGACAATAATCAACATTGGGACTGGGACAGACGCGGTAGGTCTTTGTCGCCACGAGGCGAAAACTTTGACTGTAAACACTTCTTGACTGTTCGGAAATTTAAGATCTTTTGCAATTCTAGGAATGACATACGTCCATGTTCATGGTTGGATCGATTTACGTGCGCACTTCCGCCAGATTTGCCACTGAGTCACAAACTGAAATTTATGTGCAGCTATTAATGTCCTCAGGGGATTCACTATACTAAGTGAATATGTGCCGTAGCGTTCACAGGGCCCCGAGCTGTAGTGGTGTTATTTCCCTTTTAGTTTTCTGCACCGCTGCCTACTCTTTCACTATTCTTTGCATCTATAAAAAACAATTCTTCTACTATCCATCTATCTAGACAGTAGGTAAAAAATAACCGGATTTGACTGTTTTACCCAAAAGTGACTTTGGAAATTACCGTTTGGATTTACTATATTTTCTGCAGCATTCATTCGTAGCTTAAATGAAATTTTACCTGTTTATCTTCGTGACAACATTACTTCATATGTTGACGACATTCTTATTGCTAAACATTCTTGGAGAGAGCACAACAAAATTTTGGATTCATTATTAAGTACTTTTGCAAGAGTTGGCATTACAGAGAACTTGGAAAAATCTGAATTTGGTCGTTCTCAGGTGAAATTTCTCGGTCACATTATTTCTACAGAAGGTATTCTTCCTGATCCAGAAAAGCTAGACGCAATTCGTAATTATGCTGTTCCTTCCACAAAACGTGATGTTCGTATTTTCCTTGGTGTCTGTAATTTTCTTAGACGCTTTGTTAGATTGAATGATTTGGCCACACCTCGTTTATACATTTCAGTTATGCACACTTTGGTCCCAGAAAATGCTTTTATAAATTACGGGAAAATTGCTATTTCAGTAATATGGAAAAACGTATTCGATTTGTTCTTGCCAAATGCAAATTATGTCAATAGGCTAAGCCGCCAACTGTTTCTCACAGAGCACCGTTGTTTCCTATCATTCCAGCGAAATTTAAGGACATGGCTGCAGTCGATTTGTTCGGTCCAGTGGTTCGTTCTACTAATGGTTTTGCGTACATTTTCGTAGCAGTGGAATTGACATCAAAATACGTGTGTTTTACACCTTTATGCAAAGCAACAGCTCGTTCAGTATCCAATGCTTTCATCAAACATTTTCTTAAAGAAGTGGGTCATGTTGATAAGGTTATATCAGATAATGGATCACAGTTTCGCTCTAAAATTTGGCTTCGTACTCTACGGCGTCGTAAGATTAAACCAATTTTTATTTCACCTTTTCACCCTCAATCTAATGCTTCAGAAAGATGGATGAAGGAAATCAATCAATTGTGCCGTCTTTATTGTCATCAGAATCACAGAACTTGGGATCAGTATCTTCATATTTTTCAAAACATTCTGAATGAACTTCCAAATGACTCAACTTCTTTACCGCCTCCATTGATATTAAAAAATAAAGTACCAACAAATCGCATTTCTGAAATCGTTTCCTTTCCGCCTTCACGGAAACTGCGGCATTCTGAAGTTGTCAACCTGGCTCTACAAAATATTGCATCTGCGGCTGCTAGAAGAGAGAAATCAGCTAAGCGTCCTGGTCGTTTAAAAACTTTGTCAGTTGGTCAAAAGGTATTAATTAAGTCCCACCGTTTGTCTCACAAAGGAAAAGGCTTGTGTCGCAAATTTTTTCTGCTTTATAACGGTCCATATAGGATTCGCAAAATTATACATGATAATACTGTTGAAGTAGAAACTCTTAAATCTCGGCGCTCTAAGGGAATACATCATATATCGAACGTAAAAATTTTTGTGGAATGACATACTTTAGAGAAACTAACAGCTACATGTAAACACGAAGAGAGTACAAGGATACCGCGCTGTGTTTTGGCGGCGGCACATACTCAAAGCAACAGTCAGTCTGCGCGCCGCACAAGGCAGTCGTTGACCGCAAACAATTACTTCCTACGTCACGCGCCTACAGCTGATCGAGCGCTCAGTGCGAATGCACTGACAGACGTAAACAAATACAGTCTAATTTCTCCGACTAAATTCTGTATAAAGCTATGGTGACTTTATAAATTATGTTATTAACGTTCAGTATTTTTCAGGATACGGTTGTATAAAATATTTAAGACCTTCAGGTAAATTCTGTGCGTGTCCGACGTTAAGACGACTTGCTATGGAGAAAATTTCAGGAAGAATGTATTTCGAAAAAGAAAAAAAGTAATAAACTAAAAAGGGTAACTATTAATTGAGTTTTTTTTTCAGGTAACATATTTCCACTTAGGTACGTACTTTAGACGTAATTTGCTGCTTGCGATTACGTGACTCATACCTTGTGCTAAATTTCATGTTCTATGAATTTACTTGTGAAGCGACGTGCTTGTGTACATTTGTTGATTTTGACAATTATTGATTGATGAACAGTGTTGTTACTTATGTATATTATGCATCGCTTGGCTGCTATGCTTTTTCACTGATGTCACTTTTTTTTATTATGTGCCTGCTGTGCTTATTTATTTACATTTTAATTGTCGCCTGATTAATTGTGCTGACTGTGGTTATGTATGTAAGTTATACTTTGTGATTTATCTGCTTGCGCCTTCATGTTTACTTATTAAGATGACACACGAACATTTATTTGCTTATGCTGATATGATGCTAATGACCTGTTTATTATGTAAGATATGTATTTGCTGCTTTGCGTATGGATTGCATATTTACACATTTCTGTTTTGTTGTCATAACTACTCTTTAATTTCGTATATAGAAATGCTGATATGCGGAGTACGAACATGGAGTTTAGGTCACACTATGGTATTAATTATAGATTGTTTGCTTGGCAGAGCCTCGTTGTAAGGATTGTGCTGCATCCACTTGTTGACATTCTGTTCTCTACTGGTATATTTGCTCGCTATTGCATGTTTTGCTTACGCTCAGTGCCTGATATTTTTAAGATAAGAAAATGAACTGCTATAATTCGAAGAACGACATTAGTACGAGAAACTGCATAGAAGTCACATGAGCTGGAGGTTTTTAGGAAGCTGTATAAATTTATGCTAATAGGAAGGAAGCTAACTACGTGACATACCAACACTAGGTTTAGACCATTGACAGTTATTACACTGCATTCTTCGTGAGCAATTGAAATAGGAAGTGACACTTGACACAAGAAATACTCCACATGTTTGCTTCTGTTCGCCATAATTCTTGAAGTGGTGTACACACTGTGAAATATTATGATCATTAACACTTCGTAATCGTACTTACTTACTGAAAGTTATTCAAACTAAAGGCTGTTAGAGGTCATGTATGCATTTCTTTTATTTAATGATGGACAAGGAACCAAAATGTATCTTATAATTTATAATGAGTAGAAAATTTGGGTCAGATGGATTACACAGAGGTTGTGTGTGGACACTGTGTCTTCGGATTGTATGGGATGATGAATTGAAGTTGCACTAGGATTTTGTCTGTACTTGTTCGAGGAGACTGACTAGAGGAAAGAGTTGTTATGGAAGTGAAATGATATTGGTACTGAGGTTTATATATATCGACGTATTGAAGAGGTATGATTGAGGTATTGAGATTATGTGAAGTTGATGATTATTGGAGTTTTCGTGGACAAGAGGTAAGGTAAATCATATTGATGATCGACGTATTGAAGAGGTATTAGTGAAGTATTGAGATTATGTAATGCTGATGATTATTGGAGTTTTGGTGGATAAGAGGTGAAGTAAGTGAGGAGCATATTTTTTTTGGTTGGTCTATATGGAACAAGGAGGATGAAGATGGCAAACTAGAACACTCAAGTAGAAAGAAGATTGTCTACACACACACTTTGTTAAATCACTCAGCAGTATATACTTTTTTTGAAGAGAGGAAGTATTTGCATATCTTGGCACACTGACAGTTGTTCAGCAACCGTACATTTTGATCTGGCTTGGCAAACATTGATCTTGACATGATGACTATGACGTTGACTAACTATTATTGACTGTTATACATTGCTGCCACTACTACTTGATACACATGATGAACATAAAATTTTGACAGAATTGCATTTACACAGTTAACACTATTCAATTACACAGTAGCACTAATGTGGATGAAAGATGAGTGAGTGTGTTTTGTGTGTTTTCCTTTTATAATCCCGGAGAAGTGATCCCAACCTATCTCCTAAATATTATTTTACTTGTTTGTTGTGGCTTGCACTGACACCCATAAATATTATAGGTTTACTGGTATTTGTGTATTGTAATAGTTAATAGGACAATTATCTGATATCATTTGTGTGTTTGTTATGATTTGTATGTTTAGTGTAAAAGCATTGTATGTGTATTCAAACTATTGTTCATGCCTGAACTGTCTGATTAGTGATGGTGCTGCACTTTTCAACATGATGTGTGACATTTAGTCATGTTTAATTTCTGCTGATGAACAGTGTGATTAGTGATAGTGAATTTTATGGACTGCGGTCAGCACCTGGTCAACATTACTGGGTGCCACTGATGAACTGCTTCTACCGAAATGGTGTTACTTGTTGATGTCTGCACCTGCTCAACATTGCTGGGTGCCACTGATGGACTGCTTCTACTGAAAAGATGTCACCTGTTGCTGTGTGCACCTGCTCAACATTGCTGGTGCCACTAATGGAACTGCTTATACTGAAATGGTGTTACTTGTTGATGTCTGCACCTGCTCAACATTGCTGGGTGCCACTGATGGACTGCTTCTACTGAAAAGATGTCACCTGTTGATGTCTGCACCTGCTCAACATTGCTGGGTGCCACTAATGGAACTGCTAATACTGAGATGGTGTTACTTGTTGATGTCTGCACCTATTCAACATTACTGGGTGACACTGATGGACTGTTTCTACTGAAAAAATGCCACTTGTTGGTTTTTGCACCTGTTGACCATTGCTGGGTGCTACTGCTGGAACTGTCAACTGCTTATTCTTGAGCTATGGAAAGCGTTTATGTGAATATTTGTATAAACTGATTTTTTGTGTATTACTGTTTGTGAAAAGTTATGAGACTCTTACCTGCACATATTCGTCATTGCTGACGCTATTGATTGAACTGTTTAACCACATAATACTTGTGTAAACTGTTATGTAAAGTCACATGTATGAAAGAATTTGTATTGCTTACTGTATTTTATATATTAGGTTATTGAAAGGTCAGTGCAAAGCCAAAATTTTATCTAGTATTTGATATTTACGTATTAATATTATCTTTTATTTTTGTCTGTATTTTTTTGACGAATTTGGTGGTATTTTCACCACCAATGCTGGCAAAAATACCATCAAATTCTAGCCTGTGGAGGAAGGGCATATGAAAGGTGGCTACACTGAGCCACAGCGCCAGAGATCGCGCTAGAGAGTATTGTTCCGCCGCCTCCACTGGCAGTGATTATTGAGATGTCGCAGTGGGCAGTGCTTGGGGAGAGCTCGTGGTAGTCAGTGCTTGTTAAGAACTCGTAGCAGAGAGTGTTTGTTGAGATGTGCTAGTAGAGAGTGCTTGCTGAGATGTGATACTGTAAAGTTCTTGTTGAGATGTGGTAATAGCGAGTCGGTGTGGAGATATATTGTAATGATTAGAGTGATTTTGGTCAATATATGAAGGTAACGAAACTTGATTTATTTTTCATTATTTCCATGTTTTAAATAATGCGTCATTACAGGTTCAGTCAACAAAGCATCTGGCTTGTGTTCTTGTATTAGAGTGTAATTCTGGTTTTCTTGAGTAATTATGGTATTTTTATTTTCTTTAATTAATTCAGTATAAATGATATTTAAAATTTCTTATGTTATTGAAGAAGAACCGTGCCAGATGCGTACGTTGAGTCATACTTCCACACACAGAACAGTTACACTTGTGCTTTGGTTTCGTAGGTTTTATAGTTGCTGGGGACTTAATTAATTAATTGTGTTAATGAAAATTTCCATTTCATTCTTTGTTGTTGTTCTATGCAGTCAGATAGCGTAATAATACTAGTCAGGGCCAACCGTTTACGAGACTTCGTAATCGGACAGACAGCTACTAAACAAAAAATTAAAATTATTTTCATTTATTTTAATTAAGCCCCCATGCAGCCACCACCGCCAAAGGAGACGATGTGAGCGCGGCGAAATCCACCAGTATGCCTGCGTCCGTGCCCGCACACTATCGTGAGGATGACGAACTATTTAATGGACTTGGCGCAGCCGAAACTACACCGCGAACCACTGCTCCAAGTTATGACTAAACGGACGATACACCGGTTCCCGCCTCCACTGCATAGCAAGAAGAGGAGGTCGAAGAGCAGGACCTCTTACGGGACCATGGTCGTCGGTGCCGCTCCATACCGTCCCCTGAACCCCTGAGGGGCGAGCGGGATGATTTTACACCGTGACACCCACGTACTTCTCCTGATGCCGCTGTGATTCAGCCTCCAGTGGTCCAACTATCAAATAGCGACAATCAACACCAACAACATCCACTCACGGGTGAAAATTCCTCTTGTGTGGGAGATTTTAC
The DNA here is from genome assembly GCF_023898315.1 of Schistocerca nitens. Taxonomy (NCBI): domain Eukaryota; kingdom Metazoa; phylum Arthropoda; class Insecta; order Orthoptera; family Acrididae; genus Schistocerca; species Schistocerca nitens. Next base: position 793,335,758 of record NC_064618.1, on the reverse strand, counting down.
GGACTTCTGATATTGATTTCGCCCTCCTGCAGGAAGTTCACTTGGCCAATCTCCCGGATATCAATGGCTCTATCGCCCACGCCTCCACAGATGATCCAACTGGGCGTCGAGTATCCATCTACATCTGTGAAGGGATTCCTGTCACAGCTGTCACTTTCCTTCCATCTGCTCGGGGTATGGCAGTCAATGTCATGGACGACGTGCTTCATTAATGTCTACACAACATCGGGTACCGACCAACGACTTGTAAGTGCCAGTTTCATTCTGAGGACATCGCCTCCCTCTTTTTATGGCATCACGAGCACTGCCAGCTTGGAGCTGATTTTAACTGCACCTGAAAGATCAGGTTCCCCACTGTACTACGGGCCAGGAACTGTACAGTGGTGTAGGACCTCCACAATACCTGGAAAGTTCAACGTGGTATCCATTCCCTCCGTACCTTTGTTACCAGTCATTCTGCAAGCCATCTAGACAGAACGTATGTCTCACAGGATCTTACACCTGCGATACAGGACGGCAAACGCTGGCCACTGGCCTTTCCCGAGGCGCATTAAGCAACATTGCGTGATCCTCCTGCCCCAGTCTGCATGGCGCATCCGTGCACTGTGGAAACTGAATACTTCTCATCTACACACGACCCAGCTTGTCGCCAGCAAGTCATCGAGACATAGGCAGCCAGGGGCTGATGCCTTCCCAGCTACTACTTGACGTTGACGCGGTGGCTTGGCTGTGCCAAACCGGCAACCTGGAGGACACTGATGAGATTTGGGAAGGACGTGGCCGGACGGCATCGCTACGCCGTCAGTTTCCGCTATGCGATCCCCTGAGATCTGGACGCTCAACATCCAACCCCAGAGAACCAGATGGAATGGCATAGACCTAAAGCGAGAATAATTGCGCTGGCACCCCATGAATTGCAGAAGGTGCTGATACAGACTAGGCGCCACCATCAGGCGGGTTGGAAATTCCATCCACGCATCACATAGTGTCTGACCAACGACGGTGTCATCGACAGCTCATCGACACTCTGATCACACCTCGTGACCTGCAGGTGACCAATCAGAACGACAACGTTAACGCGTTTATTGAACACTACCAATGTACTTACAAGGAAGAAGGTGGCAAAGCCGGTGCAGCGGTGCTAAGCTGGTCGTAGGTTGTGTTCCAAAAATGGAACAGCATAGAGACAGAAGTGATGACACTTTCTGCAGGACCTGACCATCATTTTGCAGGAAAATGCTCAAGAACGTACAGTGCAAGCTGTTACTGATTTGTTTAACTGATGGGGCTGCTAAGTGCTATAGCAGATTAGATTGGATTAGATTAGTACTTGTTCCATAGATCATGAATACGACACTTCGTAATGATATGGAACGTGTCACTGCACTCCCCTGACTTAAGCCCTCGTGAGTTCAACTCGATTTCTAAACTGAAGGAAACCCTTCACGGCATTCGCTTCAGAACTGCTACGAATTCATCGGGCAATAGAACGCGCCGCTCGAACTGTCAACACAACTGGCACTGCTAAGAGTATCCTAAGACTTCCATATCGCTGGCAACGGGTTATACACAATGCTGGTGACTACTTTGAAGGTTAGTAAAACTGTGAAACACCTATCTGTTTTGTACGAGCCGTAAATAAATAGTTGCCACTATTAAAGTTCCAACTCTCGAATTTGCTTGTGCCCACCGACATATGGAGCAACTATCATCATAATAAAATGAGAGAGATCAGAGCTTGCACGGCAAGATTTAAGTCTTCGTTTTTCGCGCGCTCTTTTCGAGAGAAATAGCTTGACGGTGGTTCGACGAACCCTCTGCCAGGCACTTAATTGTGAATTTCAGAGTAATCATGTAGATATAGGTCTACATATAAAGTTCCTGATCACCAGTCTTTGCACCAGTGTGCCGGATTAAATTCCAAGCCTCTCCGCAATATCTCATGAAATGAAGTATGTGACACTTTGGTATCCGAGGGTGATTCGGATTCCCCGCCTAGCCAGGGATATCGGTAGAGAAAACACGTCAGAGATAGTCGGGTTTCAGGCGACAGCCGCGGCTCGCGCCCGCAACAAGCGCGTGAGGGGACTCACGAGTTTTTACCGCTAAATACCGCAGCACTGCGCTTGCGGTCGGTTTCTTGCAAGTCACTGGAGGCTTAACGTACGCACTATTAAATAGCAGAGTACTTTGACCTTGATTGATTAACACTTTGTGAATTTGGACTTTCCCCTGTACTGTGGGATACGGTTAGACGACTTGGCTACTCTCAGGACTTGTGTCGGCTATTAATTCAACTCGTCATCTCTGCTGTGTGTTACGACCGGAACCGCCCGCTTCGTTCCGCCGGTCTCCTCGTTACCAATAGCGCGAGTAATCATAAAGTGTGTTGCTTCCTACACAGAGTAGGACAGAAAAGAATCTTTACACGGAAATCCGTCCGTCGGTTGGGGGACCTTAAGTTCGGCACTCCTCTTGGTGCTATTTAAGAGACAAAGTAATGCGCCGGTACGACATTTCACTCTCTCCCTCCTCTCATCATGACCATACCACACAAACCTTAGACTATGCACCCTTCCATTACACTAACCTACACCCTACAAACACACTTCAGACAACTCTCACACATCTGCAAGGAAAGCTGAGGAACAAAACCCTTTCCAACTGGGCGACTGGAAGCACCCCGTGGGGTCTCCACCCAAAAGTGCCATATGACATTTTCATTTTACATCAGACAGTCGAGTAACTGAAGGAACAACATCACAAACTTCGTACGGTGAGATGAGGACTCTTTATGATCATCTACAGTTTCGACAGGCATAGAGATCTGTAAAAGATCATTCTCTTGAAGAGACCGCGTATTAGATCATTTAATCTACGGCTTGAATACAGACTGAACGTCGCGTTCACTAGGGAAGGCAAACGGACTTCCGACAGTTGGAAAAAATGTATACTCGTACTTGTATCTGCTGAGTAACAGCGGAATGTTTTACCTGTGGGCTGCTCAGAATTCGTTTACGTAAACACTAACGCCTAATTCTGACGACAACTATCGTGTTATACTGCGATTTGACCGTCTCACTTGGCAATCTACGGGCAGGTCACTTAAAAGACATATCTAATATGTTCTCTTAAACTGCGTGTGGTCGAGGTTACTTTCTTTAAACTATCACACTCTCTCTCAGACACCCACCCACTCACCACCAGCCCCTCCCACATCCCCCACACACGCACCTATCCACCCACTAAGCCATACACGCACACACAAGCACACATACACACACACACACACACACACACACACACACACACACACATATCTCATCATTTCTTCTCTTTTTCTTCTTCTCCTCTCTCTCTTAATCTTTCTCTTTCCATTCCTTGGTTCATTCGTAAAAGATTCTCTGGGAAGAAAGCCTGTCTTCACACTTACGTAATACTCCTCCAATCTTACCGTCATATTCATTTCTTGAGATGTACGTCGCGCGAAGTAATAAGCTGGTTGGCTGCTTTTGGAGCGCTCATTCTTAGAATCTTAACAGTAAATCACTCCGTAACATACTACGCTTCTCTTGAAGTGTCTGCCGCTGGAGTCTGATGAGCATGCTCTCGCGTAAGGCGCAGCTTTTCATTGAATCTTTTCTATCTCCCCTATTAATCCTGTCTGATAATGATTCCAGACTGACGAAGAATTCAAGAATCGGTACCACAAGGCTTACCTCTTTCGCGCATAAATATCGTTTCCCTAAGATCCTTCCAGTGACTCTGATAAATGCCATTCTTCCGAGTGTTTCGTATTTTCAGTATCTAAAGCCCGTCTGTCAGACTAAATAAGATGCTCTCTATCTGCCATTTGCGTTTAGGACGCATGTAAGGATGTAGAAACATATATCACTAGGGGTAAGCAGTTGCCGCCTAAGGGAAATTAAAGAGATCTTTGGAGAAAAGAGAACCACCTGTATGGATATCAAGAGCTCAGATGAAAAAGCAGTCCTAAGCAAAGAACGAAAAGGAGAAAGGTGGAAGAAGTGTATAAAGGTTCTGTACAAGGGCGCCGTACTTGAGAGCAATATTATGTATTATGGAAATGGAAGAGGACGTAAATGAATATGAGATGGGAGATATGATACTGTGTGAAGAATTTGACAGAGCACTGAAAGGTCTAAGTCGAAATAAGGTCCCGGGAGCAGACAACACTCCGTTGGAACTACTGGTAGCCTTGTGAGAGCCAGCCACGACAAAACTCATCCATCTGGTGAGCAAGATGAATGAGACATGTGAAATACACTCAGACATCAATATAATAATTACAACTCCGAAGAAAGCAGGTGCTTATAGGTGTGAAAATTACCGAACTACCAGTTTAAAAAATCACATTTGCAAAATACTAACACGAATTACTTACAGACGAATGGAAAAATTAGCGGTTTGAACACGGCTGTGCTCAGCAACCGTAATTAATTACAATGTTAGAAACTTCCAGCCAACCGGTTGCAAACAGAATTTAAAATTCGTTAACTAGTTTTCAATGCCTACTAGGGGCGCCTTATTCAGAAGACGCTGTTACCTTACATGCCGGCCGGAGTGGCCGAGCAGTTCTAGGCGCTTCAGTCTGGAACCGCGCGACCGCTCCGGTCGCAGGTTCGAATCCTGCCTCGGACTTGGATGTGTGTGATGTCCTTAGGTTAGTTAGGTTTAAGTAGTTCTAAGTTCTAGGGGACTGATGACCTCAGAAGTTAAGTCCCATAGTGCTCAGAGCCATTTGAACACAGCCATTTGTTACCTTACATGTGGTTAAAAGGAAAATATGAGCGACATCGCTTTAGTCAAGACGTTAAAACCACAACTAAAACATTTTCCAGCTGGATTCGTAACAGATATGTATGACTATATCTGATATATACCTTGCCAGAAATAAGAGACACCTATTAATAGAAGACAAGCGAAGCGCTGGTTGAGCAAAACAAAAGGGCTGTGGCCGTTAAATAACTGATCTAATGAGAGTTCTGGAAAGTAACACAGCGGCTTCAATTTGGACTAGCTAAGCAGGATTAGTTTAGTGTGACAATGAAAAATAAGAAACGTGGAACACACAGTGCTGAAAACAAATTACTATGCCTCTTTGTGGAGGAGTAAACATAAAAAGTATACTAACCTTACCAGAAACTGTGGCATGTGCAGTGGAACAAGATGCTTATCATCAATAGAAGAAATACTGGAGTGTTCATCACGGATTATAACTGTGTGCCGGAGCGGGAATCGAATCCGGGACTACGCAGTGGATCTTCTTACCGACAAAGGTAAGAGCAGAATTGGAGCGGTGAGAGGAACTAGTGAGATATAGTAAGAGAACTCAGTCATAGGAGCATTGCCAGCCAATGGTCAATTTTCGGGTCCTGGTCCAGGACTGGCCTATCATTTTAACCTGTCGGGAAGTTTACAGGCCGGCCGGGGTGGCCGTGCGGTTCTAGGCGCTACAGTCTGGAGCCGGGCGACCGCTCCGGTCGCAGGTTCGAATCCTGCCTCGGGCATGGATGTGTGTGATGTCCTTAGGTTAGTTATGTTTAATTAGTTCTAAGTTCTAGGCGACTGATGACCTCAGAAGTTAAGTCGCATAGTGCTCAGAGCCATTTGAACCATTTTTTTTTTCTTTCAAGTTTTCAGCTAGGTTATGTACAAAGCGAAATTACCGTTAATCGACGAACAAGTATTGCTTACTGTGCTTTCAAAACTGCTTTGGTGTAGGTACCTTCGAAGGTTTTGTATTTTTTAGCATATGTGACAGCAATATTTCTAAGATGCCTCCAGTTGTTAAGCGCCTGCCTGGAAATTTTTAAAATTAGTAAGCAGGCTCGTCTCATTCGCCTACGAATACAGGTGAAATTCTATAAGATATTTCACCGTTGAAATTGCTGTAACGGTGTCTCAGGCGACAAATAATCTTATGGGGCAAACCTTCATTCTATTGAAAAGACTCGTCATCAGAAGATATTTATGTGGCCTCACAGGGAAAGGAAGTTGTCTTGTGAGTCATCCGATAAAAAAAGGAAGTTGTCGTGTAAGTCATTTGATTAAAAAAGCCTACACCGTTTCCCCGGAAACGTTAGTTCTCAGCTATTCAAAGCACTACATACGAATATTTCTGACTACAGAAGCTCTGAATAATAAGATGTGGAGCGTAATTCAGTAACTAGGGAAGTGTATCTTTCGAAATGTAGGTGTATGTGGGTTTCGCAAGAATGATAGGGGGAGACGTATGAGTATGTTAACAGTGCTCTCCTGCTCGTCCAGTGAATATAAACTTGATGACTGTTGATTAGTACAGCACAGTACCGATCCCTCCAAAACAGTGAAACCTTCCCGCCTCCTCTATATCTTTTTTGTTACGCAACCTTCCCTTCTTCAATAACCTATGAAACATTCCCTTAGGATTTCTATCTCTTGCTTAGTAATAACAAATGAAATCTTCCCTTTGAAATTAATTCTCTTTCTCAATCTTCGCATACAAATTTAAATGCTGCTTATTAAAAGTGATTTTCTGATTGTTTCGACGAAACATAGAATGTGTCGTCGACGTGGCCCTCAGTCGTTACCTGCAATAACCCAAAACTGTTCCTTACCTTTTTTACGTTACTGGATCGCCATCTGACTGCTACATCGAACTGCGAGATTAATATACTTACTCTGTTTTACTGTACTCTATTAGCTCCTGGTAGGCTGTCATAATAAGTGGCTGCATTTATTACCAAAGCTGACGTTATTCTTTAACAGCAAAGCTGACGTTATTCTTTAACTGCAAAGCTGACGTTATTCTTTAATTACTTTGACTGAAGTTACTTAATTCATAGGCAAACTTTTTCTTGACAACAATAAAATTTTGCAAAGTTCTACGTTGTTGTTTTTGGGATGGATTATAATCAGTAATGCAATATTGCTGGCAAAAATTAATTATATTCTGAATTAAATGATTTTACAAACGTTCAAATGGGACTTACTTTTTACAATAATCTTTCAACTAGCATTGCGCAAACATACCTTTAGTAGTATTGAGTTTCTCCAAAAAATAATTCAATAATATTAGTTCCTCTTATGATAATAGTTAGCTGATGTCTCTGTACATCCGTTTATAATCTCTTGTAAATCATAGCTGGTGGCTGGCAGGCACACCGCTCCTCTCAACCTCTCGCTTCAGACCTGCTACCGACTCGCTTCACTTCTCGTTTACTACTACTGACTTCCTACGAACGCTAAGTGCGGTCTCTCCCGGCAACAATGCTTTCTGCTGCAGACAATCCCTGCTACCATTACAAAATGTATGAATGTGCCGTCTTTCCCGCTCTTTTCTTAAAATGCACCCATACGCGGTCTCTCCCGCCCTTATTAAAATTATATCAATGTGCGGTCTCTCCTGCCAACAATACTTTGGTGCAGAATTTCCCTATTACCACAAATATTTCCAACATGACAAATATTAATTATTCCTACTTAATCCTATTAATAAAATATAAACATCTTTCATAAATTGTGGTTTGACAATAAACATATACACGTCTTACAACAGTGCAGCTTAAAACTTTCAGTGGTATTCTGTTTGCAATGCAACGGATTAGTTCTGTTCGTATACTAGGTGAATATGGAGACGTTTTACGTGTTACAGTATATTTGCGTACATTTTCGATTAGCCTCCTGGCAAACTTTCAAGCGTGAGTTATCTAACTATAGCAGGATATTCTTTTTCTAAATATGTAGGTATGATTTTCTTGTATTTCGGAAGGCGAAAATTTCGTCTTCAGTTACACGCGTTTTAAACTGCCATTGCATTTGGTGCCCTGAAAACTCTTCTTAAGGTGTTTAACCCTTTGATAGTTAAAATTTATTTTGCATGTTGTTATTGTGGTCCTAAGTCCGAAGACTTGCTTGATGCAGCTCTCCATGCTATTCTGTCCTGTACGATCCTCTTCATCTACGAGTAACTACTGCAGCCTACATCCTTCTTATACATCAAATGGATTCGTAATTGCAAATAAGGACTACCATCAGCTGTAGAATGGAATGACGACAATGAAAATTTGTGCAGGACTGTGACCCAAACACGGATTTCCCGCTTATCGTGAGCGGCTGCCTTACCATTTGCCTTACCGTACACGACTCACGGGAAGAAACAAACTTCCATACGTCGTCAATCAAGCGTCTGCGACCTGTACTCGTACATCCATTATGTAAAGTCCCGTACAGGTCAGGCGCTGTATTTGAAAGTCGCTTGCCCGATATCAGCAGATGGTTGACGAGATATGGAAGTTTGGGCCTGGCCATGAGTCATGAACGGATAGCCAAATGGTGAGGCGACCGCTCGCGATGAGCAGGGAATCCGGGTTCGAGTCCCGGTCTGGCACAAATCTTCACTGTCGTCATTGCATTCTACAGCTGATGGTTGTCCTTATTCGCCGCTGCGAATTCATTTGATACGTTTGGTAACGGCTTCGGGCGCTGCCGTGCCTCTTCCTTTGGACATGCATGCATGACCAAAGGAACTTTGCATTGTAATCAGAACAACACAGGCACAGCAATACCGTCGCTTCATCCTTCTGAGTCTGCTTACGGTATTCATCTCTCGGGCTCACTCTTTGATTTTTAGCCCCCGCACTTACCTCGAGCACTAAATTGGTAATTCCTTGATGTCTCAAAATGTGTCCTACCAACGAATCCCTTCTTCTAGTCAGGTTGTGTCACAAACTTCATTGCTCCCCATTTTTATTCAGTTCTTCCTTACGAGATCTACCCATATAATCTTCAGCATTCTTCTGTAGCACCACATTTCGAAAGCTTCTATTCCCTTCTTGCCTAAACTTTTTATCGTTGATGTTTCACTTCTATACATGGCTGCACTCCACCAAAATATTTTCAGAAAAGACTTCCCGACACTCAAATCTATATTCGATGTGAAATTTCTCTTCTTCAGAAACGCTTTTCTTCCCATTGCCAGTTTGCATTTTATATTCTCTCTGATTCGGCCATCATCAGTTATTTTGCTGTCCAAATAGCAATACTTTCAAAAACTAAAAGGTCAAGAACTGTTCCCCTTTGCGACAAATATACACTTGCACTGCCACGAAATTTTTAAGATGACCGATTTTGAAAATCGGTAAAGTGGGACAGATGTGTCCCACGAAGCTAACTACATCCATGTTTTCCTCTGAACCTAGGATTTTTTTAATTTTAAAATGCTTTTATCGGGAGGGCAATTACGGAAAGAATAACAAGTCAGTACTGAAATACATTTATTCTTGTTTATGCCAATGAAAAACATGAAATATCGCACACAAATTCACAAGTATCTAAAGATGGCTTTGACATACGACACACCAACGTTTTCTAGACGATGTGAAATTTTCTGGGGCAAATACGTCCCACTACATACAAATCATCAACAAACTAGCTGAATTAGCCAGGTGTGTAGTAATGTTTCAAAACAACGTCTAGGATGCATAACAAAACACAGTTACTTCAGTCATTCTTGGAATGGAGAGGATGATGATTTGATCTGATTTGCGTGAAACAGGTGCACAGTGCCACGTAACACAGGTTGCCCTATTTGATAGCTCACAGCCATATATATATCCATCCCGTGATACCTTGTAATTTTCTTCTAGTTCTGAAACTATCTCGCTACATCGTAACACAAGACAGATACGAGGTATGGACGACCCAACGCTCAGAACTGCGTATTGTTTTAAAGACATATGTGTCCCATCAACCACGACTTCAGAAAGGCATCTGACACAGTCCCGCACTGCGTTTACTGAAAAAAAAACGAGATTCTCCAGTATCGTAGCAGATTTACGACTGAATTCAAGATTTCTTTGCAGACAGAACTCAACACGTAGCAGATTTACGACTGAATTCAAGATTTCTTTGCAGACAGAACTCAACACGTCCCTCTTAACGGAACAAAATCTACAGATGAAAAGGTAATTTCCGGAGTACCCCAAGGAAATGTGATAGTGCTGTTACTGTTTACATTATACATAAATGATCTACTAGAAAGCGTCGGATGCTCTTGAAGGCTGTTCGTAGATTCTCTGATTGCCTATAACAAAGTAGCAACACCAGAAGATGGTGACGATTTGCAGAATGACCTCCAGAGAATTGATGAATGGTGCGAGCTTTGACAACTGACTGAACGTAAATAAATGTAACATATTGCGCATACATAGTAAAAGAAATGCACTGCTGTACAGCCACACTATTGATGACAAACCGCTGGCAACAGTATATATAGCAAAATATCTAGGAGCGACCTTAAGTGGAATTACCACATAAAACAATAGTGGGAAAAGCAGATGCCAGACTTAGATTCATAGGAAGGATCTTAAGGAAATGTAACTCATCTACGAAGGAAGTGGCTTATGAAGCTTGTTCGACCGGTTCTTGAGTATTGTTCATCTATATGGGATCCCTACCAGATAGGACTGATAGAAGACATAGAGAAGATCCAACGAACAGCAGCGCGTTTCGTCACGCCATCGTTTAGCCGGCGCGAGAGCGCTACTAAGAAGCTCAAAAACCTCCATTAGCAGACGTTACAACAGAGGCGTTATGCATCAAGGAGAGATTTACTATTGAAGAGTCGGACAACATATTATTTCCCCCCCCCCCCCCCCCCACATACATCCCGCGTAATGGCCACGAGGAGAAAATTCGAGAAATTACAGCCAATTCAGAGGCTTACCGACAATCATTCTTCCCACGCGCTATAGGCGAGTAGAACAGGGTTGGCAGACTCAGTTACTGTTACAAAAGTACCCTCCGCCACGCACCATTAGGTGTCTTGCGGAGTATGATGTAGATGTAGATTGGTTACTACCAACAACGCCTATAGTCTCGCTCTAAGAGACACTAAGAACTTGTTTGGAATCTGTGATACTATCACAGGCTGTTAATCAGAACCGTACACTATCAACTATTGCTCGTGTTAACTTTAATACGCGGCGAAAATTTCTTCCGCCACCGGTATTGGACGTGAGTACCGGCGTTTGCATCACTGGCACACTATCGCGAGTTAAGGACATAAGCAATCGAGAGTTTTTGCTATCAGCACATTGACTAATAAAATGGAGGCTGGTCAGAAAATTTCGACACAGGGAACGCCACTCTCGTGAATAAGGGAATAAGATTGATCAAATACATGTGTAGAGCCTATCTCAAAACTCATGGACGGAAGATTCGCGTCTGCAAATAAGTGCCCTCTGAGAGTGCAGTTTCCGTGTGGCAGTCAGCCGGCCGCTGTGGCCGAGCGGTTGTAGGAGCTACAGTACGGAAACGTGCTGCTGCTACGGTCGCAGGTTCGAATCCTGCCTCGAGCATGGATGTGTGTGATGTCCTTAGGTTAGTTAGGTTAAAGTATTTTTTTTTTTTTTTGTTGAGACGGTCATCCTCTCGTTTGCTTAACTGTGACTACAAAAGCAAAACGAGCATAGCCTGACCTACAGTTTCCCGCGGCGTATCTGGAAGCTCCCAACGTACCAGAAAAACCCAGTATGTCGCCCAGTTCCGCTATCTCGAGGTCCAATCAGCACGCGAATACCAGTAACACTAGTTGACTGCCCCGACTTCCTGGAAGCGGCGGACGGAGCCGACAATTCCGGCGAGAATTAACAAACGCTGTGAAATTTTACGCAGCGTTGCTACCGCCTTCCTTGGAGAACTTCGTGCGTGAATGCTTCTCGCTCCGCTTCCAGCACTGTTCCAAAAGGCTGTTCCTTTCCCCCGTGCTCTGACTGTACGGTGCGTCTGCATTTCCATACAAACGGTTGAAGTGAATTTTTCTTTCGAACGGGCTCTACGCAGCTACGATCAAAACATGAATAAGGCAGTTCATTGTAGCGAAAAGGAGGACTTGAAGCTACCGAGAGCCGTATACATTTGTTTCTGCTGAACTACAAGATACACATTAATTGCAGGGTGAACTCCACATAGGAGGATGCATCATCATTGTAGACAGTGAACTAAGCTTATTTAAATGTATTAATAACTTTTATTGTTGGCAGTAATAATGAGTTATGCTACACACGGGCGTTTCAGGAATGCTGAATTGATTTTTATTTCATTCTTTCATGTGTAATAAGAACGATTCGATTCAGAATGGTATAAATAATGCTGCAATGATGATAATTGATGGAAACTATTAGCGAATAAGGGCTTTTTTCATCAACGGCTCAGGGTTGTTCTTAAATACGACTTTCTTCGCATTAATCAAAACACGCTAACTTCCTCAACGTGTTTGGCTGTCTCACACTTAAAATATTTTAACGAAATTGAAAAGACATAGAGATGGACCCTAGCGGCTGCAACGGCCTGCATGTCTGAAGAATCGTTCTTCTTAACAACACAGGCACTGCAATATCGTATTTAACCGCCTATACCAGGCAGCGATTTAAATTATCTTCTCCTGTACAGGTACAAGTACAGTTTGTGACGTAGAAACGATGAGATAGGGAGGTTTGGGCCTGGCCGTGAGTCGTGCATAGATAGCCAACGCGGTTAAGGTGACCGCTCGCATAAAGCAGGAAATCTGTGTTCGATCCAGGTCCGGCACAAATTTTCATTGTCGTCATTCCCTTACACAGCTGATTGTTGTTCGTGTTCGAAACTGCGCACAGATTTCGTTTATATTTAATAATCCGTTGCAAATTTAAAACGTTTTCTGTATCGCTTGACAGACTTTATTTCTATCCTCATAGAAATGAACTAAATACTGTGCAACGAAAAACACCCGACGAAGATTTTGTCCCTCACTGCGTTCCTCCAAAGTTCCCTCAGCGAGGATTCATAACTGGTTCGAGTATTGTAATAAAAGGCAGATCCTGATGGCTCTTCTGGTGTGAATAATTTTATATAAGGTCTTGTGTAACTCTTCTTCGGTGAACTGTACTTCGTCGTCGGTCACATGTTTCGTGCAAAAGCTGAGCCCTGTACCCTACTCAAGTAGAAATTCAGTTTCTGTAGCACCGCAAGATCGTCTACATATTAAATAGCTATTAAATTATTAAACATGCAGATTATTATGAGGTCCCAGTGGAAAATCAAAAAAGATTACAGGAAATGATGAAGGCAATAACAAAAACACCAGAAAAATTCGGAATGTGTTTCAACATATTAGAGGCTAAAGTGTTCAAAATAGCAAAGACCCACGGCCCAGCAAATACAACAAAAAACAGCGAAAGAAGCTCGAATGAGTGAACAACTTCACATACTTAGAAAGCGTGCTTCATGCAGTTGGAAACTTTATTGAAGAAATAGGGACAGTTTATGGAGAGGAATTATTTTTAAAAATACAAGGATTACTGACAACAGAAACAGTAGGAATTTATCTATGAAATAGATTTTCAAAATGTTTTACTTGGGTTCAAGTTACATATGGCTCACAAAATTAGACATCAAGAAAGAAATATGAGAAACATTTAGAAAACTATAAAATCCGGCTGTGCGAAAAAGTTAACTGCGACAACAGAGTTACGAATGATGACATCTTTGAAACAGTAGAGGAAACAAGAAATCTATTGAAGTATATCACAAAAAGGAAGGCAAATTTGAATGAATACATTCTAAAGAGCTACCATTGCAGGAAGACAGAAGGAGTAAGATGCAGAGGTACAGGAATTTGGAGCAAGATGGTTTTGAGAGAAGGAATATCCTACCAGCTGTTAAAGAAAACAGCGTTAAACAAAAAATCGTGAAGAACAAAGCTCAGATAAACATAGTCTTCTGAAAGATTTATGTATGACGATGGTGACGATGATATTAATAGCATGTAATTGTAACATGTGTTAGTAATAGTATAAACCTTTTTCCACGTACAGTTATAATTTTTGAAAAGTTCTTTGGCTATTTGTTTATGCTCATAAACAGGCTGTGAAACGTTGGCACAAATTCGTTTACGAAATTGTGAGGGCTTTACTAGCGAGTAATGAACTAATAGCGAGACTGCTCAGGGCACAAAGTTCACGGGAAGCGGTTTCTGAAATGCGACACCTGTGAATCACCAGCATCCAGTCCGTTTGGGATCAAGATACCCAACAAAACTCGTTTGCATCTAGAGTAGGACATGCGGTTTCTGCAGTTGCGAAACCGGTGAATCCGGATACGTCTCGCTTAAGACATAGAAATGCGGAGGCGCACTGTCAAAAGGTTCTGTTTCTTCGTTAACTGCCACCACAGCCTCATTATAGCTAAAAATGAAGGGGGGCGGGTTAAATTTCTGTCCAGACGACGTCCCTATCGGCTCAACAGAACCTGGTTAAAAGGCGACCGTGATTTCCTCGGTCCACGCCCGAAAAATCTGGCCCACTGTTATGAGTAATTACCATAATGAAGGGTGGCGACAGAGGTGCGCTAGATTTTAGCTCATTAAGTAACGAGCAGTTGGCTGTCGGTGATGAGACACGACAGAGTGGGTCAGGAGGCGCAATTAGCCGACACATAACGTCAACAAAAGTACCTGATGGAGACAAGGAAAGAGGCCACATACACAAAGAGCAGTTTTAAGACAGGTGGCGCCTGTAACATAAGCTAATTTTAGAAATTCTGAGGTCGTTGCTAGCAGAATACCATAAACCTGTTGTCACTGAAATTTGCGGTAGCGCCACCGACTTTACGTCCAATTACTCCGACTGTCAATTGTTTGAGGCTGCGGACAGTGGTACAGTTTACAAGGGAGAAAAGCTGCATCTACCTCTCCAAGCGACGAACAGATGTGTGCACTGGAACATGGTGAACCACCGTCATTTTCACTGCCCTCCTATTTCATTCGTGGAAGGTGCAGGGAAACCGAATTTTCCATACTCCTCCGCACAAGTAAGAATGTTCTGAATTTTACTTACGTGGTCACCACGGGAGAGACAAATTAGGACATTAATTATTTTTCTCGGCTGATACTGGAACGAGCGTTCTCGAAATATTAAGAGTAAGGCTCTCCGCAATGCATAGTGCCTTTCTTGTAGTATCTTTGATTATTTTTGCGCCATTTTCGAGCGGATTAATCAAACCCGTAACGAAAAGCGCAGCTTCTCTGTGCATTTGCTCTATCGTCACCACAAATCCAGCTTGGTAAGATACGGTTGTCAGACAAACGAAAGGTAGCCTGATCAAGAACTTACCGAACGAGGTCACCGCAAGGAACCTAAGGATTCATCCTGGAAGTCTGAATCTAGCGCCTACCTTTCCCACGATCAGATTTATTCTATTTATTGATTCACTTGTCAAGGAAAGATGTCGGTCGCTTCAGACAGATACTACTAAATACTTGATTCTTGTTCCTGATTCTAGTGACTGAACCTAGATTATAAAGTCAATAGATACAGGATCTTTGCCTCACTCTAGGCGCATTACACATATTTATGTTGAGGGACTTATACTGATTTGAAAGCAGTCTGAAAACAAATTACGATAAGCCTATGATAACGTAGTACAAACATATCGAAAGTAGCTCAAATTAACGAGGAGGACACAGAAACAGTTGATGAGTTTGTGTATTTAGGGCGGAGGAAGGCAACGACTGCATGAGCAACAAAGAATTATTCACAAGAGCAGAAAAGACCTGGAGTGCTATTTTGTAAACTAAATAGGGTTTTCGAAACGTAGCCTCCGATGGACCTGAAATGAGAAGCTTTCTGTTACTGTGTACCGCTAGTTCCCATTTATGACGAAGAGGCATGTACCGGGTGGTTACTTTTTAAGTGCAGCTACTCACTGAGGTCTAGTGTGGAATGTAAATGCCGTATAGCAGAGAAACTTGGTAGATGTGCTGATTTGTAAAAGCGGAACCGAATTACACTGTGTTTTCGCCACGAGGTGCAAATCTGGCGCTGTAAAGTATCTTGTAGGCCTCTCCAGTGCTCATATTGAACAAATTGTGTAAGTGCAGTTAATAATAAAATCAACATTATGCATTTCTCACTTGTTAGACGTTTCCTGCCCACGACCCGTCTACTGACTGGTTTGATGCGGCCCTCCACGAATTCCTTTCCTGTGCTAACCTCTTCATCTCAGAGTAGCACTTGCAACCTACGTCTTCAATTATTTGCTTGACGTATTCCAATCTCTGTCTTCCTCTACAGTTTTTGCCCTCTACAGCTCCCTCTAGAACCATGGAAGTCATTCCCTCATATCTTATCAGATGTCCTATCATCCTGTCCCTTCTCCTTATCAGTGTTTTCCACATATTCCTTTCCTCTCCGATTCTGCGTAGAACCTCCTCATTCCTTACCTTATCAGTCCACCTAATTTTCAACATTCGTCTATAGCACCACATCTCAAATGCTTCGATTCTCTTCTGTTCCGGTTTTCCCACAGTCCATGTTTCACTACCATACAATGCTGTACTCCAGACGTACATCCTCAGAAATTTCTTCCTCAAATTAAGGCCGGTATTTGATATTAGTAGACTTCTCTTGGCCAGAAATGCCCTTTTTGCCATTGCTAGTTTGCTTTTGATGTCCTCTTTGCTCCGTCCGTTATTGGTTATTTTGCTGCCTTGATAGTAGAATTCCTTAACTTCATCTACTTCGCGACCATCAATCTTGATGTTAAATTTCTCGCTGTTCTCATTTCTGCTACTTCTTATCACTTTCGTTCTTCGAAGCGCTCTCAATCCATATCCTGTACTCTGTTTATAAATTCAACAATAGCGGGTTTTAATTCGAAAAATCGTTCCAGGCACGCTCCTTGAGTTAACCAACGTACTTTGCAGTATTATGTATGCAGAGTCTCCATACTCTTCGTTCAGTTCCACTGTTGCCGCAGTGGAGTAATCCACGCGACACCAGAAATTTTATTATTCGTACCACCAATTTCTCCACGTGCTCCTTGGCTGTACATTTAGCACAACGTGCCTCTTGATGTACAGAACGATGAATCCCGTCTAGCGATCGCTGTAATGGTTTGCTTTTTCAGTGTCATCTAAATCCTTAAATTTTGCCTGCATGGTATTGCAATGTCGTTTCACAGCCAATTTGCATTACCCATCGATTAAGCGACTTCATAATAGATAATGAGAATTCTCATACCTGTCTTCTGGCATTCACATACAGTTTTAAAGGCATGCGGCGATAAATCGCTAGATTACCTCTTTTTGTGCAAACCGCCTCTGGGCCAGTGAATATCATACCACGAACAAATAGCGAAGAATAAACGGCGGCGACGTCACGATTTTGCCGAAATGAAGAGATTTGTGCCGACCGCAAAATGCCTCACCGCGATGCTAAGTGAAATATCGCGCTATACCGAGTACTTCAGAGAAGGACGGAACAAAGCCGACGCAGGCCAAGTCTCGGCCCACACACAGTCCACACACATGGCTCGCGAGCCGTTTGGCATGCCATGACCGGCCCTTGGTTCAGAGAGTATTCGAAAGTTACTGTTAGGCAGAAACCATTCTGGCGAATGTTTTCCAAATGTGTTAAGAATTAATGGAATTCTGAAGATCAGCAAAGCAACTTATTTATTTACCTTACTCTTGAAGATAGCGTACACGGAATGAGTCCAGTTGGGCAGAACACCTGAAAACAAGATATCAAGTAATTAAATAAGGAAACGCTTGAGATTCAGACACAAATATGATACCAACAGAGACAAGAAAATAGAAACAGAATTATTGCTGTCGCTTCCTGGCCTGTATGCCGAACCGATACTCGAACCTTGGTCCTTTGCCGTTTCTCTGGAAGTGCTTTAATGACCTTTTATTGATTAATTCCTTTTACTTTACTGAAGTACAATGAATTAGAAAGTCTGACAAATGCTGATGCGTAGATTACTCATTGTATCCCCAAAATTTAATAAATTATGCTACGAATTAATAATAATAATAATAAGGGAGACTCTTTAATATCATTCTTGAAAAAGTTATCAGGACATGGGAAAAAGAAGTCAAAGGAATCCAAATTGGCATTAGAAAAGATAATAGATTCAATGTGAAGTGTTTAGCTTTTGCAGATGACCTCTCAAGCCTCACAAATAATAGAAAAGAAGCCACTAACGCCATAGAGAAGTTACACAAAATTGCACAAAGAACTGGCTTGCAAATCTCGCATGAGAAAACCCAGCACATAGAAAGAGTGCCACAAGACAAATTGCCAGTTGTGACAACCCATGAGAAAATCGTACAAGTACCACATTTTAAGTACCTGGTAGAAATCATCCAGCCATCAGGGAACAACCTAAAGGCCAATGAGGAAAGAATAAAAAAACTACAGAAAGCATATAAACTCACGTGGAACTATTATAACAAAAATTCCATATCCATTAACGCAAAATTGAGGCACTACAACACTGTCGTACTTCCAGAGGCACTGTATGCATCTGAAACAACACAAATAGGTGGGCAAACTAAAATCAAAGAAATAGAGAAACAAGAAAGGAAAATTCTCAGGAAAATTTTTGGCCCGATACAAGAGCAAGGAATGTGGAAGAAGAGACCAACATCAGAATTATATAAATACACGGACAAGATTACGGATACAATAAGGAAAAGAAGAATGCAGTTCTACGGACATATCCACAGGATGAATGAAAACAGAATTTAAAAGCGAATTCTTAAAGTCATCAACTCACGCAGGGGGGAAAAAAATGGATGAAAGAAGTTGAAGAGGACCTCAGACAAGCACACATAACAGTAAACGATGCAGAAAATAGAACTGAATTAAGGAACATCATCAAAATGGTTCAAATGGCTCTGAGCACTATGGGACTCAACTGCTGAGGTCATTAGTCCCCTAGAACTTAGAACTAGTTAAACCTAACTAACCTAAGGAGATCACAAACATCCATGCCCGAGGCAGGATTCGAACCTGCGACCGTAGCGGTCTTGCGGTTCCAGACTGCAGCGCCTTTAACCGCACGGCCACTTCGGCCGGCAAGGAACATCATCAAAAAATATAAATTTGACACCACAACACAGAAGAGATCAGGATGCAAATGGACAGCGGAGCGAAAGAATCAACACAGTGAACACATGAAGAAAATTTGGGTTCAGAAAAAACATAAACAATCATCATAAAGGAATTCAAGTTCAAACGCTCTCTTTAAATGGGAATAATCGAAAATAATAATAATAATAATAATAATAATAATAATAATAGCAGAAATTACAAGCATTAGCCAAACGACTCAGAAGATACAAAAAAAGTGAAAATAGAAGGAAACAAAACCAAACATTCAACACAAACCAAAAGAAATTTTACCAGACAATAGATAACACACACATTAAAATAAACAATCCACCAAACATAACAGACATGGAACACTTCTGGAGCAACATATGGTCAAACCCGGTACAACATAACAGGCATGCACGGTGGATACAAACAGAAACAGACACATACAAGATGATACCACAAATGCCTGAAGTGATAATTTTGCAACATGAAGTCACCCAAGCAATTAATTCTACTCACAATTGGAAAGCCCCTGGAAATGATAAAATAGCAAATTTCTGGTTAAAGAAGTTCACCTCAACACATTCACATCTAACTAAATTATTTAACAGTTACATTGCAGACCCATACACATTCCCTGATACACTTACACATGGAATAACTTATCTGAAACCTAAAGATCAAGCAGACACAGCGAACCCAGCTAAATATCGCCCCATAACATGCCTACCAACAATATACAAAATATTAACTTCAATCATTAAACAGAAATTAATGACACATACAACACAGAACAAAATTATAAATGAAGAACAAAAAGGCTGTTGCAAAGGAGCACGAGGATGTAAAGAGCAACTGATAATAGATGCAGAGGTGACATATCAAGCTAAAACTAAACAAAGGTCGCTACACTACGCATACATTGATTACCAAAAAGCTTTTGATAGTGTACCCCACTCATGGTTACTACAAATATTGGAAATATACAAAGTAGATCCTAAATTGATACAGTTCCTAAACATAGTAATGAAAAATTGGAAAACCACACTTAATATCCAAACAAATTCAAATAATATCACATCACAGCCAATACAGATTAAGCGTGGAATATACCAAGGAGACTCATTAAGTCCTTTCTGGTTCTGCCTTGCTCTGAACCCACTATCCAACATGCTAAATAATACAAATTATGGATACAATATTACTGGAACATACTCACACAAAATCACACATTTGCTATACATGGATGATCTAAAACTACTGGCAGCAACAAATCAACAACTCAACCAATTACTAAAGATAACAGAAGTATTCAGCAATGATATAAGTATGGCTTTTGGAACAGACAAATGTAAGAAAAATAGCATAGTCAAGGGAAAACACACTAAACAAGAAGATTACATATTGGATAACCACAGCGACTGCATAGAAGCGATGGAAAAAACGGATGCCTATAAATATCTAGGATACAGACAAAAAATAGGAATAGATAATACAAATATTAGAGAAGAACTAAAAGAAAAATATAGACAAAGACTAACAAAAATACTGAAAACAGAATTGACAGCAAGAAACAAGACAAAAGCTATAAATACTTATGCCATACCAATATTGACCTACTCATTTGGAGTAGTGAAATGGAGTAACACAGACCTAGAAGCACTCAATACACTTACACGCTCACAATGCCACAAATATAGAATACATCACATACATTCAGCAACAGAAAGATTCACATTAAGCAGAAAGGAAGGAGGAAGGGGATTTATCGATATAAAAAACCTACATTATGGACAGGTAGACAATTTAAGAAAATTCTTTCTAGAACGAGCAGAAACTAGCAAAATACACAAAGCAATCACTCATATAAATACATCAGCTACACCACTACAATTTCATAACCACCTCTACAACCCTTTAGACCACATAACATCAACAGATACGAAGAAAGTAAATTGGAAAAAGAAAACACTTCATGGCAAGCACCCGTATCATCTAACACAGCCACACATCGATCAAGACGCATCCAACACATGGCTAAGAAAAGGCAATATATACAGTGAGACAGAAGGATTCATGATTGCAATACAGGATCAAACAATAAACACCAGGTATTACAGCAAGCATATTATTAAAGATCCCAATACCACAACAGATAAATGCAGACTTTGTAAACAACAAATAGAAACAGTAGATCACATCACAAGCGGATGTACAATACTAGCAAATACAGAATACCCCAGAAGACATGACAATGTCGCAAAAATAATACATCAACAGCTTGCCTTACAACATAAACTTTTAAAACAACAAGTTCCTACATACAAGTATGCACCACAAAATGTACTGGAGAATGATGAATACAAATTATACTGGAACAGAACCATTACAACAGATAAAACAACACCACATATCAAACCTGACATCATACTCACCAATAAAAAGAAGAAATTAACACAACTAATCGAAATATCCATACCCAATACAACAAATATACAAAAGAAAACAGGAGAAAAAATTGAAAAATACATCCAACTGGCTGAGGAAGTCAGAGACATGTGGCATCAGGATAAAGTTGACATCATACCAATTATACTATCAACTACAGGAGTCATACCACACAATATCCACCAATACATCAATGCAATACAGCTACATCCAAACATATATATACAATTACAGAAATCCGTAATTATTGATACATGTTCAATTACCCGAAAGTTCCTAAATGCAATATAACATATACCGTACAGCAAAAAGGAAGTGACGCTTGATAAAGGTCCGCGTCACTCCATTCCTCACCAGACTTAACGTCTGAGAAAGTAAAGATAATAATAATAATAATAATAATAATAATAAGGGAGACTGTGGCAGTGTACATTTTGTATCAACAAGAATACAATACTTTTAAAACAACTTAAATTGTGGCATTACGTAAATAACGTGATCGTTTCAATTATGGCAGCAGCAAAGTATTGTAAAGCAGATAAAGGGAGTAAAAATGCTTTATTTGTTGTAACTAAAGTCAGTGTGCGTGTATATGTTCTAGAAAAGCCAGTATTGTAACCAGCTGTGCAAGTGTTCACCCAGAAGCGGCGAAGACCATCTACGCGACGGTGGCTGACAGCAGCAACGCGCGCCAGAGATAATCCTGGCGAGCTGGCCCCCATACAACGAAACGACAGCCACAGGAAATTATATATTGATTGTTAAAGAATGATGGTAGTTCCCTACGTTGGACCAGCTGTGATTTTGTGGAAAGAAGCAGATGGTCACTATCAAGAGGCCGAAGAGTACGTGATCTTGAGTCGGTAAGGCGACTGTCGTGTTACTGCGTGTGGGTCGAGACACGTTTACGTGTGTCAGTATCGATACTTTGCTATGAGAATTTGGTATCGACTATCAAGACAGTTGGACATTTTCGGTAAATTTTGTTGGAAAGGTTTCGGAAGTTTGTAAGGGGTGGATTTAGATTTTTAAACGCAAGATTAGATGATGTAGTAAAGATGCTAGGGCACAGTCAGTGGAACTGTTTGATGAATTTTATTGGAATGTAGCTTCTCGTAATTTTGTTTTGTACTTGACTTGTGGTCAAGCGATCTTTGAGCGACGGGCTTAGTGTAGCACAGCTGACACGCTGTCTTAGTTTGAAGACTGGTATTTGTGTATCGTAGATACGACCGTAATGAAACTTTTAATGTCAGCCATAGTATCGGTCAAGGTCTCGTTTTGATACCTGTGATAGTTTGTTGCACACGCCAAAGGATTTGGGTGTTGCGTATTGGTGGAATATTTTGGGATAAGTACACTAAGGTAGTTGAGTGTCAGCTGTCTGTATAGATTTGTGGAGGATAGTGTTACTACGAGGTAGTAATTTGTCGTATACTGTGCTTTATTTAATAATCGAGCGTCGTTCTCGAGTTTTTCTCGATTGTAGGATCAAGTACAGGAACAAACGGACCGAAAGTGAATTGTGATTACCAGAGTATTTAGCTCGTACTCATTGCTAGTGACGCAATTATCGAGAATCCCTTGCCCTGGCTGAACTACTTGAAAACGGAAAATCCAACTGCTACCACTATTCTAGTAGTAAGTGACGAGTGAAATTCAATTAGAATTGTAGTGGCTACGCAAGAAGCCAACACCTGAAGTGATTGAGTTTTGAAAACCTGGTTTTGAGCTTGCAAGTGCCGGTGGCAGTAGGTTTCCAGTTGTGTGTGTGTTTTTTTCCCTTTTTTTCTCGTTCAGAGTAAGCATTACATTTGTGGTCATTCGCTCACATCAACGTCTGCCGATGTAAGGAGCTGATTCTTTTAAATAAACTCTGATTCGTTAAAATTAAAAGCAAATCCCTGTATTATCATTTTACCCACTACCCTAAATAAAGCGAAATCCAATTTTGAACCCTGAAAAAAAAAATGACGGTTGAAAGTTTAGCGATCTAGCGTATAACAAGTACAGAAAGCACGCTCAAGTCAGCGATATAACATAAATAAATGTATGACGAGTCTTTAAAAAGAAAGCAGAGAAGTATTTTATCAAAGCGTAACGACGCCAAATTTACTATTTACGTAATGCCTTGAAAGGTAATATTCGAGTTACAGTTAACAAATATTGACAAATATAAACCAATACCCAAAAATTTACTTACGAAATAATTCTGATTTAGTACAAAAGACTATATTAGCAGAGGTATCGCCAGTCGGAGGATGCAAATAACTGTTGTTTCTTTCCATAGTAACCAATTTCCGCCCTCGGTAGCTGATTGGTTAGCGTGACAGAATGTCAATCCCAAGGGCCCGGGTTCGATTCCCGGCTGGGTCGGAGATTTCCTCCGCTCAGGGACTTGACGTTGTGTTGTTATAATCATCATCATCTAATCCCCATCGACGCGCAAGTCGCCGAAGTGGCGTCAAATCGAAAGACCTGCACCCGGCGAACGGTCTACCCGACAGGAGGCCCTAGTCACACGAGATTTACATTTTTACAGTAACCAATACACCTCTGGCCTGAGACGACAACTGCTTTATAAAAATAATTAACTGCACAACTTTTTATACATTTTCGGAAGCGCAAGTGTTCTAATTAAGAAATAGTGATAATTAACTAAATAATTTAGTATCAAGTACAACGTCGTTATTATCTGAGTAACGAGTTAAGTAGTATCAATATTACGTGATACAGTACGACTGTCCCGTATAATTTTCTTTAATAGTAATTTGTGCGGTACTTACGTTTGTGGTGTGTTGATGAGCTCTAAAATTATTTATGAGCTTAACGCAAAAAGATCCGTGAGATCGTTATAATATCATAGTGTTGGAAAGCTTATTTACCCATTCGATCAGGTATGAGAGTGCTAATTGCGTTCTGAATTGCTCATATAGTGTTTTCAAGAACCTGTTACCTTCTGACAGGTTAGATTGAGATCTGTTGCGCCTCTCCACGAATTATTAGCAATTTTTTGCATCTATATTTAATTTTTTTCTCCATTTCCTCTTGTGCTGAGTCGGGATGATGCCTTTCTTATCAGGGCTCTATTCTATAGAATTCTTATCATGGACACTCGTAGGCGACAATTCAGGCACAGTGCAATCTGCCTGATACATGTGGTATTACTACAATACAAAGGCGGTACATTCTTAGCCAAGCCTTGAATATACTACGAAGATTTATTTATTTATTCGAGTCAGAACCATACACACAGGATTCTATAAATTTAAAATTTCATATAGTGGAATATGAAGGAATTATATGGAATCGCCACAGAAAAAGTGGTCCATGAGACATAAATGCAAAAAGGAACTATCGTGTTAGGAAGTGCCAGAGTCCAAAGGGTGAATGAAGCTGCTCGATTTGTTTCTGTATCAATGCATACATTTCTGTTAGATGTCATGACTTACATTCTACAAAAAACGTAACGAGGAAAGTGGTTAACACAGTGTCAATAAGACTGCAATTTCTTACATTCCATATATTCATTACTGAATCTATCATTATTAGTAGTATTATTCACGAACACACCACTTAGAAATATGCTAAAACTTCAGTTTGATCTTTGTACAGAATTTATTCGGTTTACAATGCTGTTTCGTGCCGACGCTATGCTGTTACTTTTGTTTTTCTCTCTCTCTCAAACTTTGTACTCTGTTTCTAAACATAACCTGTTCTAGCTAACTGGGTGTTCGACACCTCGAGGTCTTTTCGAGTTCCGTGTTCCAGTGGTAATCAAATACTTATTTGGATAGTCTATTTTTGTCCACCTGTACAGTTTTACAAGAATATCAATTTCTTTTCCTCTTAGTCTCCGACATCCTGACCACATTCTGGTAGATATCTTTGTTGTTCTAGCTTGCCTCAGTTTGGGTTTTACCCAAACTTTTCCACAGGATTCTTCAGGATCTGAATCTTCTGTTGCTTGTGGTTCATCGATAAGCATTCAGTGGCATTCAGGCATTCTATTTTGGTCACAAAATTACAGTGTCTGAGTTTGGCAATCCAGGAGTTGCACTTTTTGTTGTAAACGTGTTTAGTCAGTCCATTTGCTCTCTCCGTTTTTGAGATCCAATAGCCTACCGCAGCTTTTTCTAGTTCATTTTATTGTATGGTCCCATCGACGTGCTTGAATTTCTTTACTCTTGTAATCTGGCCTATCTCTGTTTCAAGGATTTTGGTTGATATTTGTCATGCATCTTGAATTTGGTCTTTTTTTTATCAAGATCCTCAGTCCCATGGTGATAGTTCCTAGGAGATTGATCTGGATGGTCGCTTCCTCTGTGCTTTCCAAGAGTATCGCAAAGTCATCCACAAAGGCCAGGCAGTTTTTAATTCCTTCCGATTTTTTTCCCTAAGCAGATAGGGCTTAATATTTTATTTTTATTCTGATTTGCAAATTCTCACATTTTTTCTAGAACACAGTTGAGTAGTAACGGTGGCAGTTGGTCACAATTTCTCACCCATGCCTTGATTTCAAAAGCCGTGATAGTTCCCCCACGAACTTCACCTTGGAGGTTGTTGATTTTAATGTGTGGTTCTGCTCGTCAATTTTGGTCTGAGCCCACCCACAGTCTCTCTGTCCACAGGGTCCGTAGCCATTTTGATGTCTATGAAAGACACCATGATTTTAGTGGAACTGAGCAGCCTCTGAGAGATGGTTGACTTCAAAAGAATTTGCTGGCTGCAGTTAATTAAACGTTTTAAACTGACACCTGAAGACTAACATGGTATCTATAGGGCGACAATTATTGAACTATATGAGATAAAACGTAAACTGCTTACAAACTACAAGGTGCACACACTTTATTCAATGTGTAAACATAACTATAGATATTCGGAATTTGGTTACGACATGTTTGATATGCCTGCCATCATTGGCGATGATGTTACGCAGACGAATAGCGAAATTCTGCGTGACCCGCTGTCGATGACCTCCTGAACGGCTGTTTTCAGCTCAGCAATCGTTTTGGGTCGTTGCTGAATACCTTGTCTTTGATATAGTCCGACAAAAAGGAGTCGCATGTGTTCAGATTCGGAGAATATGGCGGCCAATCGAGGCCCATTCCAGTGGCCCCTGGATACACCAGAACCAGAACCAGAATGCGGTCCCCAAAGTGCTCCTCGAGGACATCACTCTCCTGCTTCGATGGGGTCGAGATCCGTCTTGCATGAACCACATCTTGTCTAAATCGGTGTCACTTTGGATAATGGGGATGAAATCGTCTTTCAAAATCTTCACGTACCGTTCGGTAGTCACCCGTTGAGGGTGAAGAGGCTTCTCGATAGCGAAATGCGGGCTCTCAGTCCCCCAAATGCGCTAATTTTGCTTATTGGCGAACCCATCCAAATGAAAGTGAGCTTCGTCGCTAAACCAAACAACAATGCGCATACTAATTCTCATCATGCTCCGCGGCCAACCATGTAGTCTGAACGTCCTAAATCAAACGGTTCAGAAGTTATGACGATTATATTTCATATAGTTCAATAACTGTTACCCCTTGCGTTCACCAACAAACATGTACAATGATACACTGGCTATTCTCAAGCACCGATGAGTTGCCTTGTTTTACCCTGAGAAGCCTTTCAGATCAAATTTTAATTACTGCAAAGTATACCGTAGTCAACGTCCAACATCGTCCTACCATTCACAACTGCACGTCAAACCTTCCCGTCGCGTGTAAACAGCGATACTGTTCGCTTGGTGGCAGCAGTTTGATTGTTACATCTCTATTTACGGATGCGGTACATCCCGTGGATCATACATACACAACACTTTATGTTCCAACAAAAAGGCCCACAGTTTACCTTTAAATATTCTTAAAAGTAACAATTTGAATTCTATACCGAATAATTTCAGCATATTGTGATACACCGCCCGCCCGAAAAGTCCCGAGAATGATTTTATTCTCGGCGTACAAGCGACATCAGTGCACTGACTACAGTAGCAGTTTGAACTAATAAGTGTAAACAACAGACGGGCATTCTACCAGTCGGCTGTGTCAGCGTTGTGTCACAAACTGCAATGGAGCACCATCTCTAAATGAAGTGTTCAAGATATTCTTCAGAGTATTTCGAAACAGAGAAAAGTGTTTGCAGTGTCTGACTTTCCTTTTCATGCCTGTTATGAAAGTATTAATAAATAGAAGATACTGGCAATTATTTCTATATATTTGCAATGTTAGTAATGTGGAAACTGAAAATAAAAATGTTTCCCTATAGTGACTCGGCTCCACGACACTCGGACTACTATTCTGTACTCTTTCCGCTGCGCCAACCGCTGCCTGGAAACTATGCTGACGTAAATGGCTCATGACTCGTCCGCCCGCGACAAGAATGCTATTTTTTCTCAGCCCTTTGCTATCTGTAGCTCCCACTTCTGTCTTTCTCATTTCTGGCCAAGACCTGCATGTAATACAAATCTGGACGCAAACGAATAGGCACGGTCCTCTTAGCACCGCCACAAATGATCACCGATCACAGACATGCAATCTCTGGCAGCATATGGAAGTTCTGTTACATGGTGACGTCTCCGTTATATAAATAGGCCAACTACATTCGAAATTACCACATGGCCTATTAGTACGACCTCAAGATGGCGACAGAAAAAAATGGCTCTGAGTACTATGGGACTTAACTGCTGAGGTCATCAGTCCCCTAGAACTTAGAACTACTTAAACCTAACTAACCTACGGACATCACGCACGTCCATGCCCGAGGCAGGATTCGAACCTGCGACCGTAGCGGTCGCGCAGTTCCAGACTGTAGTGCCTAGAACCGCTCGGCCACACTGGTCGGCGATGGAGACAGAGAAAGTCTTCCAAATTTTGATTATATTCGCACAGAAAAACTGACGCGGAGACAAAACCGAGAAAATGTTTATTCAGTAATGACGGACCGAGAAAATTACATTCCGAGAAATTCCCTTTAAGAATCTTTCACTCTGCAGCGCAATATGGCAGTTTATAAACTTCCTCTTAGCTTAAAAATGTCTCTTGAGCCCTGACTCGAGCCAGAGACTTTGCAGTCCTCGTCTCATTACACTTCTCCCGGCTCCGACGTAAACTGATGTAATTTGGTGCAGATTAGAAGCTCACTTGACCATTCACATTTCTACTGCCGCTGCAGGTTCGTTTGTCATCAAAAGAGGGCAAAGAAGACATATGAGTGTAATGTGAAAAAGAGGAACGTCAGTTTCACACCCAGCGAGGTGGCGCAGTGGTTACCACACTGGACTCGCATTCGTGAGAATGACGGTTCAAATTCCAGCAATACTATCCAGATTTAGGTTTTCTGTAATTTCCACAAATCGTTCCAGGTAAATGCCGGGCGGGTTCCTTTGAAAAGGGCACCGCCGATTTCTTCATCATCCTATTGTAATCCTAGCAGATGTTCCGCCTATATTGTAAAATGTCGTGTGACTAGGGCCTTCCGTGGGGTAGACCATTAGCAGGGTGCAAGTCTTTCGATTTGACGCCACTTCGGCGACTTGCGCGTCGATGAAGATGAAATGATGATGATTAGGACAACACAACACCCAGTCCCTGAGCGGAGGAAATCTCCGACCCATCCGGGAATCGAACCCAGGCTCTTACAATTGACATTTTGTCGCGCTGACCACTCAGCTACCGGCGGCGGACCGCCTGTAATGACCGCGCTGTTGACTGGACGTTAAGGTCTAATCTCTGCCACGTTATCGAGCAGACTGGAAAACTGTCAGCTGCCGCTCTAAACAGATAAAATAATCTTTTTTGCGATTTATGATATAATTGTGAAGAAGCAAATACAAAAATGTGAGTTATTTAATACTTCACTCCAGTTTTACTAAATCCAGATTCGCAGTGTCTACACAGATTCAGTAGGTCTGCCTATGGAAGGCTAAGTAAGCGTATTTCCTCGGGCTTTACCGTACTCCAAGTGGAGTGGTAGTGGTGAGCGTCGCTGGCTGCGTGTCACCGTTTCGAAGCCAGTGACCACCAAATATTTGTTATGTAGTATTTATCATTTCTAGAAGGTTCTCGAAATTTATTATGGTTGTAATGCACATTTTGGACTATAGGATGTCCGTATAAATAGCAACGCTCTCTGTTCATGGAGGTAGTTGTGTTTTTACGTTGATGTTGACTATAAAAAATGGCTATGAGCACTATGGGACTTAACATCTGAGCTCACCAGTCCTTTAGAACTTAGAACTGCTTGAACCTAACTAACCTAAGGACATCATACACATCCATGCCCGAGGCAGGATTCGAACCTGCGACCGTAGCGATCGCGCCGTTCCAGACTGAAGCGCCTAGAACCGCTCGGTTACACCGGCCGATGATGTTCATTACAAATGAGCTTTCAGTGGTAACTAGGGAAACTCCGCATGGCACACCCATCAGATTTAGTGATTAAATGGCCCAGTGAATAGCCCATCGCAATGTGAACACAGATCAAGCATGAAAACAAGAAGAAAGTGTACTGAATTTTGAAAAAGAAGCAAAATAGAAACAGTGAGCGGTCCAAGCTCAAGAGATGCAACGTCGAGCATGTTGCTAGAGCCGCCGCTTCGTGGTTGTGTGGTCACGGTGTCGATCTGCGGACCGGGAGATCCCTGTTCAAACTTCCTTCGTGCCTCTTTTTTCCCAAACTTATTAACTGTCCTTCCGGCCGTTGACGTGTCTCTTCTCCTTCTGTAGTCTTGGCAATTGTCGTACTAGACATAGCTTGTAGAATATGTCATGGGGTAAGAATATATTACCGTCGCAAGTAAATGTGATGAAAAGTGAGAACAGGCGGGCTGCCGCATAGACCTCTTACACAAGTGAAAACAACAAATAAACAGGTGCGAACTATTTTACAACAAATGAATTCAAGATTCAATATTTCCAAAACGATGTGAAACTTGTGTAGAACAAGCAGGAGGTGCGTACGTCTGGAGGTCCCTTCCCTACAACAAAAATGGTTCAAATGGCTCTGAGCACTATGGGACTTAACGTCTGAGGTCATCAGTCCCCTAGAACTTAGAACTACTTAAACCTAACTAACATAAGGACATCACACACATCCATGCCCGAGGCAGGATTCGAACCTGCGACCGTAGCGGTAGCGCGGTTCCAGACTCTAGCGTCTAGAACCGCTCGGCCACCCCGGCCGGCTTTCATGCTTGATCCGTATTCAGTTTTTGACGCGCCTATCACTGGGTCATCTTACCACCAAATTTGGAGGAAGGGGGGGAGGGGTGCGATGGGGGGTAGGTTCCCTTGTAAGTGTTGTACGTCGTTGGTGACCATGCTTTAGGATCTGGACTTCACATCCAATGCTCTTACCATGTCAGTTACCGACGCACGACTAGCGACAAGGTTCCGTCTTAAAGTTCATGTCCGACAAACAGTTTTAATCTCTCACGAATTTAGAACACCCCTGTGCTTGAAATAATCCGACGGTCACTTACCTTAATTCAGATGCAAATTAAGTCTCATTTATAGCTTGCAGTTTTTTTAAGAACCTTGTACGAGCGGGTATATCCTTTAATCACGGAACTAATGGCATATGCCGCGAACAGTGCTGACACACGTAGGGAATGTGTGAGAATGCGGACAGACATAAGAATTCCCGCCTCTTTGGTTGTCGGTATTGTCTCGTGTGTAGACACAAACATACATGCCAACTGTTTGTTTTTCCTCGCTTCCTATTAGGCAGTGGACACAATAACAGCCAGCTTTGTGTGTTGTCAGCCATTACAGACGGCGTTGCCTGTGAAGGCATTACTAACTCCAAGAGACATAAACCAGGCTCAGACAGCAGTTAATAAACTTCATTGCTTTATTCAAGTTCTTGAATATGCACGTCACATTCACTGCGTTAAGATGGGGTTTGGTGTGTCGATGAAGCACCCGACCTAGTCAAAACAACATTTTGGTGTACATCGTACGGTCGGCTGCATTTTGTGATGTAGTTCTTGTTAAGACGCATTAACGCCTCCTGTTTGAAATAAATATTTGCAATAATTTCTTAACTCACTCAGCTCTGTTGGAAACACATTAAAAATTGAAACTTTCCAAGGTGATAATGGTATACATTGAATTTTCGTATCTCGAGGAGGCCACAAAAGTTTGGTGAAAAGCGCTCTATGATACAGAATTTTTATATGAGCCTCGGAAAAGGAGAATAGCTCCACGACAGTGTGTGAAGTGCGCTAAAATTCTCAACATTGAGAAGATTTACATTCGTGACTGCTTCGATGCAAGCACATCATTACTCACTATATACAAATCTCCCACTTGTTAACAGTACCACAGAACCAATTGCGTATGAAACTATACAAATACACTTCAAATAAAATGCTCTGATTGTCGGCCTATAACTTTTTTGTGTGACGCAGCGACCTGCGCTGACAGGGTAATAACTTCATACCTGTCTTCGGAAATTAAACCAGATGAATAAAAATTGAACCTGAAAACTCCGCGGAATATGGCAGTAAGCAGTCGAGAGATTAATTGGTTCAAAAAATGGTTCAAATGGCTCTGAGCACTATGGGACTCAACATCTTAGGTCATAAGTCCCCTAGAACTTAGAACTACTTAAACCTAACCAACCTAAGGACATCACACACACCCATGCCCGAGGCAGGATTCGAACCTGCGACCGTAGCAGCCTCGCGGTTCCGGACTGCAGCGCCAGAACCGCACGGCCACCGCGGCCGGCTCGAGAGATTAATGAAACAGATAAACACTTCTTCTGCATATTGTCTTTAAAATATTTTTCAAAAATTATGATGAATGGAGTTGAAGAAACTACAGACAGTTGATCTACAGAAAATCAATGAAGGGTTCCGAAAACGCAGGTCCTGCTCAGACAAAATATTTAAATTGAAATCTATAATACATCACCAACTACAGATTTCTAAACACTCTTCTCGAATTCTTATGGGCTACCTGAAGACAAGCTGCTCTCTTCATAGAGAGCAGCTTAAATATAAGTTGGTTACTAGAAACACTTACACAGTTTAAAACGTAAAGTCTGTGATTGAAATCTCAGAATCCTTAAAAAACATACATACAGGAGAGAGGCAAGATGCCTACTGTCCTACTGTCCTATAACAGTGTTAGCGAATGTTCTGGCAAGGGAAACTCCCCATCGCTCCCCCTCAGATTTAGTGGTAAGAGGGTCCAGTGGACACCCCGTCAAAAACTGACACAGATCAGGCATGAAAACAGGGAGAAGGTGTAATGGACCGTAAAAAAAAGAAAAAGTGAACGTTCCCACAACAAGAAGGGCATTAAAGAGCAATTACAATCACTAACGGCATCGTGGGTAAGTGGTTATGGTAACAGACTGCCTTGTGGGCGATCTGTGTTCAAAACTCAATAGTGCCTTTTTTTTTTCCACGACATTATGAACTGTCCGTTCGGTCATTGAAATGTTTGTTCTCTCTCTCTCTGCAGTTGTCATACTATACACTGGATGTAGACTACGGGTCACGTGGTAAGAATGCATTACCGTCGCAATTAAATGTAATGAATAGTGAGAGCAGGCGAGTTACCAAATAGATGTCTCACAGAAATGAAAACAACAAATAAACGGGGCTGGCCGCAGTGAGCGAGCGGTTCTAGGCGCTTCAGTCTGGAACCGCGCGACCGCTACGGTCGCGGGTTTGAATCCAGCCTCGGGCATGGATGTGTGTGATGTCGTTAGTTTAGTTAGGTTTAAGTAGTTCTAAGTTCTAGGGGACTGATGACCTCCGATGTTAAGTCCCATAGTGCTCAGAGCCATTTGAACCATTTGAACAAATAAACGGATGAAGTCAAGACTTCCAAACCGGAACGCAACTTAAGAAGCGTTAAAAACATCTGTTTTGACCGAGCACAGAGAAACTGTGTGATTTTGAAACTGTTGCGTTCATTTATTGCAGCTTACTTGACAAACTATTATGTTTTCATCCTTTTTTTGGGAGTGATCACATTCGCATTCATACGAACACGTATGTCGGGCAAGGAGGTATATCTCACTCATTTACCAGTTGTACGAACTAGGTGCGTCGACAAGGGTTTTCTATCACATGACGCACGTACCGTCACACAGCAGACGTGTTTTCCAGTGGAGGATTCGGTTGACTTGTCGCCTTGTCATCAAACGTTTGCGGTCCCCATTCGAAAGCGACTTCCTTTCGGCTGCTATCAGTGTTTCTATTTTCCTTTTTTTTCATAGTCCATTAGACCTTCTTCCTTTTTCATGCTTGATCTGTGTTAGTTTATGACGGGCTATCCACTGTGCCCTGTTACCACCTTACCACTAAATCTGAGGGGGGTGCGATGGGGAGTTTCGGTTGTGAGAATGTAGAATGAACTATAAAAATAATATCAAATACTACGAATAAAACTGGCAATAAAATGTAGCTGTAAACTGCACCGCCTTGGCAATGTGGATGGTTATAAATACTTTCTATAAATATCGCAGATGCAAAGATGAAAAAAGACAGCAAGTAGGGAAGGTGTACGATAAAACTAAGTTTCTTATTACCATAAAAATGGAACAAAACTTTTTGTCACACAAACAGTTAACGTCTACAGGGCCACATATTTAGGCATAGACCAAATAATCGAAGAAAACTGTTCAGAAAACCTTCCATACGTGAAAGGATCCATAAAGCAGAATATATGGAATAATCAAGAATGTAAACTGTCAGCCAGAAGCAGAAAAACAATATATTACGAAATAGTAATAAACCAGAATGACTCTGTGAAAGTGAATGCTTAACACTCAGTTATAAATTAGACGAATTAGACTTATGAAACAAGTTTAGCAGAATGAACCTGGATGCTAAAAGAAATTATGTATTTTATCAGCACATAGAGGAAAAACAACAGAAATAGAAATATCGTCGATGTTCGGGCATATATACAGAATGAATGACAATTGGCTAAACATATATATCTTTAACCACTTCAAGGAAAGAAAAAGCAAACGCCAAGGTTTGGAAAGAACTGGAAATATATGATGTAAAATGAGGACCGACAACAAGCTCCACAAGAAATACGGTAAGAAAACAAGAGGGATGTAGCCTGAAGATAGAAAAACAATTAATATTCTAAGAAAAAAAGAAATGGTAAACAATTGACAGTGCATCCTTTTCGAAGGCTGTAGGAAAAAATGAAGAGGAAAGAAAAAAATCCGTTAGTAAATTAGCTTGTCAGTTAACTCAGCAATTATTAAGGACAGACACACAAAAAGTAACTGCACATTTAAAATCGAATACAGTGTATTATGCGAGGCCCGAACCCAAGTATTCGAAACCACAATGTCTGGAAAAAAAAAAAGCTTCACAAACTCGCAGCGCTGTGTCTAGAGATGTATTTATCTTTAGTCATACATGAAACCGTCAGAAAGGCCAGATCAAATGACAGAACAGAGATTAATTAATATTCAAGGAATTACAGAGACTACAGGGCAGCTGAGACGTTTATGTAACGTTACATGGAAATAGCGTAGTAGTGTTGTGTACCTGGCCGAGCGATAGTAGCTTGCGCGAAGGGTTACATCACGTGCAGAAGCTGCTCAAAGCGCCTCCTTGTCGACGAACGAGAATTCTTGTGGTATACCCAAAATCCATGTAATCTCGTTTCCAGATGTAGACGTGTTCAACAAAAATTAAGCATGCTAATATTTTCTCTTGTACGATGAAAACGAAAGGTCTGAAACTGTTTGAAATGCGAGTCATTTTATAGGTCTCCAGATTAGGTGGAAAAGGAAATTAGCAAATGGAGACTTGTGATGCAAAACAGAGGATGCATTAGTTTTGTGAAAAGAAACATGGTCAGTAGATATTTCTATGGGTTGACGCTCGTTGGAGTGTGAGAATCGGTTTGTGTAGCAAGACGGCGAACAAAACTGAAATGAGGACTGCAGATCTTGTACAAGTGAAGAACATTGATTGGTCGAAACCGAGAATTAAATGGAAGTAGGGCCGGCTGGAGTGGCCGTGCGGTTCTAGGCGCTACAATCTGGAGCCGAGCGACCGCTACGGTCGCAGGTTCGAATCCTGCCTCGGGCATGGATGTGTGTGATGTCCTTAGGTTAGTTAGGTTTAATTAGTTCTAAGTTCTAGGCGACTGATGACCTCAGAAGTTAAGTCGCATAGTGCTCAGAGCCATTTGAACCATTTTTTAAATGGAAGTAGACGAAAGACTGTCTAGTTGTTTGCTTAGCGGAAAAGTTAAAAACAACAACACATGTTATGTGGAATACCTGCTCAAGATTCTTGGATGGTACAACGTAAACTGTAGGAATAATGTTCATTGTAATTTTCTGACGTCACTTGTTCAAGAAATGTACGATACGCAGAGGTAAACAACTAATAAAATACGCAACATTTAGAGACAAATCGGCGCTTGAGGCAGCCAGGGAACAAAACTGAGCGAGGTGTCGCAGTGGTTAGCACACTTGACTCGCATTCGGGAAGACGACGGTTCAAACTCGCGTCCGGCCATCCTGGTTTAGGTCTTCCGTAATTTCCCTAAATCGCTTCAGGCAAAAGCCGGGATGGTTCCTTTGAAAGGACACGGCCGATTTTCTTCCCCATCCTTCCCTAACTCGATGGGACCGATGAACTCGCTGTTTTGTCCCCTTCCCTGAAGCAACCAACCAACCATGGAGCAAACATCAACGTGAAAAAAAGAAAAATAATAAACATTTAAACTGCTTGCATTTCGAGGCATTTTCGAAGAGTGAAACTTCTGGTTTGATCAGAAATAAAAAACTACTCTTATTGAAAAAATTATGGTGTAACTGTTGGAGTGTACCATCCGCATTCTTTAAAGGAAATTACTCAACACAGCAACTTCTTGAAACTATACGAGTATTTAACATAAAATGGTATACTTTCCCACCTACTGCTCTATTTCAAGATAACTCAAACTGCAAGAAACTGATGCGTTAAAAAAGAGCGAGACTTCAAAATCTAATCTTTCAATACCGAAAGCATTTGTTATTAAATTCATTTATCCCGCAGCCAAACAGCACTGTTCGAGACGTTCTTTGTGATTAGGCTGTTTTGCGACTTCCTGGTAGATTAGAACTGTGTGCCGGATCTTGACTCGAACCAGAAACCTTTCCCTCCAGGGGCAGTGCTCTTACCGTCTGAGTCATCTGCCCTTGCAACTTTACTTTCGCCAGTACGTCTCTCCTGCCTTCCAGTCGCTTTCGTGCCTACCTTACTGTACTAGCAGTCTTCGAAGCAAAGAGTACTTACGGGCGACCTGTTCAAATGTATCTGTCTGGCACAAGAACTGCGAAAAGTCGTGTGCTTCGGGGCAAAGATGCAACCATTCTTTTTTTCTTTTTTTTGCTGTTGGTGGCACCAGAAAGAAAGAAGATCATGAAACTCGCTAGTAGCACCAACGACGTCGCCGCACTTACTATTTTCCAACCAGCAAGCGAATTTCCATCGATAATGTCAAATGCCCTCACTTCACGAGACATTGAAGGGGGGGGGGGGGGTTCATGATATAACCCAGAATATTGATGAACATGCTCTATACACGTTGATCAGGCATTTTAACGCTACTATTTCTCTCCCTCTTGCTGCCCACTTACTGGTTATGAAAATTCCTTCCGCCACCAGTAATCGATTGGCTATCTCTGGGCTACGGAGACGGATGTAGTTTGGTGCGATGGATGGCATGAAATAGCACTCTATAACTACACTTGATTATAGACTCGTGGCTAGGGGTAGCGTCTTTGATCAATAATCAGAACCTCGTCGGTCCCGGGTTCGAAACCCGCCAACGAAAAATACAGTAATGGCGGCCGAAGACTTTCGGCGTAAGAAGCCATCTTCATTCTGCCAACTGCCTTTTCATAGAAGGCGGAGGAACGGACAGGGGTTCAGGGCGCTTTCTATCTCTCTATTGTCCTTGGGTTGTGAAACTGCCCTAAACGCGGAGGAATCAGCAGTGGTCAATGGCGTGAGGATGCAGAAGCCAATGGAAGCCATTTGCATTAAAGACACATAATGTGTATCCACAGGACATGCTGTTTGTAACTGAAAAGTGTCATGATGATCTCTCCATTCGCAAAAGATTCCGGAATAGTCCCCCATTCGGATCTCTGGGAGGGGACTGCCAAGGGGGACGTGACCATGAGAAAAAGATTCAATAGCCGGCGAAAGGGTAACGTTCTACGACGCGGGGCGTGGAATGCCAGAAGCTTGAAGGTGGAGGGAAGCTAGAAAATCTGAAAAGGGTAATGCAGAGGGTCAATCTAGCTACAGTAGGGGTCAGTGAAGTGAAATGGAAAGAATACACGGATTTCTGGTCAGACGAGTATAGGGTAATATCAACAGCAGTAGAAAACGTTATGCCGGCCGGTGTGCCCGTGCGGTCTAGGCGCTTCAGTCTGGAACCGCGTGACCGCTCCGGTCGCAGGTTCGAATCCTGCCTCGGGCATGGATGTGTGTGATGTCCGTAGGTTAGTTAGGTTTAAGTAGTTCTAAGTTCTAGGGGACTAATGACCACAGATGTTAAGTCCCATAGTGCTCAGAGCCATTTGAGCCATTTTTTTAGAAAACGTTATAACGGAAGTAGAATTCGTTATGAATAGGAAGGTAGGACAGAGAGTGTGTTACTGCGAACAGTTCAGTGATAGGGTTGTTCTCATCAGAATCGACAGCAAACCAATACCGACAACGACAGTTCAGGTATACATGCCCACGTTGCAAGCTGAAGATGAAGAGATAGAGGAAGTGTGTATGACGATATTGAAAAGGTAATACAGTTCGTCAAGGGAGACGAAAATCTAATAGTCATGAGGGACTGGAATGCAGTTGTAGGAGAAGGAATAGAAGAAAAGGTCACATGAGAATATTGGCCTGGGACAAGAAATGAGAGAGGTGGAAGATTCATTAAGTTATGTAATAAATTTCTGCTAGTAATAGCGAATACTCTGTTCAAGAATCACAGGAGGAGGAGGTACACTTGGAAAAGGCCGGATGATACGGGAAGATTTCAGTTAGATTACATCATGTTCAGACAGAGATTCCGAAATCAAATACTAAATCGTAAGTGTACCCAAGAGCAGATATGGACTCAAATCACAATGTAGTAGTGATGAAGAGTGGTTGGTTCAAATGTCTCTGAGCACTATGGGACTTAACAGCTGTGGTCATCAGTCCCCTAGAACTTAGAACTACTTAAAACTAACTAACCTACGGACATCACACACATCCATGCCCGAGGCAGGATTCGAACCTGCGACCGTAGCAGTAGCACGGTTCCGGACTGCGCGCCTAGAACCGCGAGACCAACGCGGCCGGCTGACGAAGAGTGGGCTGCAGTTTAAGAGATTACTCAGGAAGACCCAATAGGCAAACAAGTAGGGTACAGAAATACTATGGAATGACGAGATACGCTTGAAGTTCTCTAAGGGTATAGATGTGGTAATAAGGAATAGCTCAGTGGGCAGTACAGTTGAAGAGGAATGGATATCTGTAAAAAGTGCAGTCACAGAAATTGGAAAGAAAAACATAGGTACAAAGAAGGCAACTGCGAAGAAACCATGAGTAACAGAAGAAATAGTTCAGTTGATCGATGAAAACAGGAAATAAAAAATGTTCAGGGAAATCCAGCAATACAGAAAAACAAGTCACTGAGGAATCAAACAAATAGGAAGTGCAGGGAAGCTATGCTGAAATGCCTCCATGAAAAATGTGAAGAAATCGAGAAAGAAATAGGTGTTGGAAGGACTGACTCTTCATACAGGAAAGTCATAATTACCTTCGGTGAAATTAAAAGCAGGGATGGTAACATTATCAGTGCAACGGCAATTCCACTGTTAAATGCAGAAGAGTGTGCGAACAGGCGGAAAGAGTAAACTGAAGGCCTCCATGAAGGGCAAGATTTGTCTGATGTAATAGAAGAAGAAACAGGAGTCGATTTAGAAGAGATAGGGGATCCAGTACTAGGACCAAAATTTAAAAGAGCTTTGGAGGACTTAAAATCAAATGGTTCAAATGGCTCTGAGCACTGTGGGACTTAGCATCTGAGGTCATCAGTCCGCTAGAACTTAGAACTACTTAAACCTAACTAACCTAAGGACATCACAAACATCCATGCCCGAGGCAGGATTCGAAACTGCGACCGTAGCGGTCGCGCAGTTCCAGACTGAAGCGCCTAGAACCGCTTGGCCACTCCGGCCGGCACTTAAGATCAAATGAGGCAGAAGGGATAGATAACATTCCATTAGAATTTCTAAAATCATTGGAGGAAGTTGCAAAAAAACGGCAACTGGCGTTGGTTTATAGAATGTATGAGTCTGGCGACGTGCCATCTGACTTCCAGAAAAATTTCATCCACACAATTTCGAAAACTGCAAGAGCTGAAAAGTGCGAGAATCATCGCACAGTAAGCTAACAGCTCATACATCGAAGTTGTCAAAGGAATAATATACAAAAGAATCGAAAAGAAAATTGTGGAGGTATTAGATGACGATCAGCCTGGCTTTAGGAAAGGTAAAGGCATCAGAGAGGCAATTCTGACGTAGAAGCTGATAACAGAAGTAAGACTAAAGAAAAATCAAGACAAGTTCATAGTATTTGTCGACCTGGAAAAAGCGTTCGACAATGTGTAATGGTGCAAGATCTTCGAAATTCTGAGAAAAACAGGGTTGTTCTATAGGGAGAGACGTGTAATATACAATATGTACAAGATCCAAGAAGGAATAATAAGAGTGGACAACCAAGAACAAACTGCTCGAATTAAAATGGGTGTAAGACAGGGATGTGGTCTTTCGTCCCTACTGTTCAATCTGCACATCGAAGAAGCAATGATGGGAATGAAAGAAAGGATCAATAGGATTAAAATTCAAGGTGAAAGGATATCAATGATAAGATTCGCTGATGACATTGCTATCATTAGTGAGAGTGAAGAAGAATTATATGCTCTGCTAAATGGAATAAACAGAGTACAGAATATGGATTGAGAGCGCTACAAAGAACGAAAGTGATAAGAAGTAGCAGAAATGAGAACAGCGAGAAATTTAACATCAAGATTGATGGTCGCGAAGTAGATGAAGTTAAGGAATTCTACTATCAAGGCAGCAAAATAACCAATAACGGACGGAGCAAAGAGGACATCAAAAGCAGACTAGCAATGGCAAAAAGGGCATTCCTGGCCAAGAGAAGTCTACTAGTATCAAACATAGGCCTTAATTTGAGGAAAACTTTTTTTTGAGAATGCACGTTCGGAGCAAAGTATTGTATGGTAGTGAAACATGGACTGTGGGAAAACCGGAACAGAAGAGAATCGAAGCATTTGAGATGTGGTGCTACAGACGGATGCTGAAAATAAGATGGACTGAGAAGGTAAGGAATGGGGAGGTTCTGCGCAGAATCGGAGACGAAAGGAATGTGTGGAAAACGCTGACAAGGAGAAGGGACAGAATGGTAGCACATCTGTTATGACATGAGGGAATGACTCCAGTGGAACTAGAGGGAGCTGTAGAGAGCAAAAACTGTAGAGAAAGACAGAGACTGGACTACATCCAGCCAATAATTAGTACACAGTTTGTAAGTGCTACTCTGAGATGAAGAGATTTGCACAGGAGAGAAATTCGTGGCGGGCCGCATCAAACCAGTCAGAGGACTGATGACTTAAAAAGAATCTACCTGAGATGGCAGAGTACCATTATTGAACCCAGTTTTCGATACTTAGCAAGCAAATGATTATCACATGTACACATAGTCGGTACATTACTTGCAGTGTACCACCGACTGAAGATCAGGAAATGTGTTATCCGTCATAAACAGGAAGTCGTATGCGCAATGAACTAAGCTGCAAACAGGGACGCAGCTGCCCACACATCCCTCGACGGAAGAAGCATCAGGGAACTTCCTCAAAAGGCGGTGGTATATGTCATATTATTATTAACCGCTTCCTTCGAGTACTGTCTATTTCTGAACACCGAAATTTTGCAATTCTTGCTCTTGCCAAATCTGGTGTGTACGTATCTGCTTCAAGGACATCGTCAGAAAATCCGATTGTCAACTCTTGGCAAAGATTCCAGAGAGTACTGAGAGCACTTTCAAATCTCTCACATTGCAACCATTTATACGACGAAGAATATCGTGTCTGTATTTATTCAGTTTCTTGCCATGTTCTTCCTAACTCGTTTATCAGTGTTGCAACTGCGTCAGTGGTATGACGTATTAACATATCGATATCGTCCTGTTTGATCACACACTCGCGATCCTCACGAATCCCCACCAGAAGAAATCTAGGGGAATAATGCCGGGGGAACGTGGTGGGTAGGCAATGCGTCCTTCGCGCCATATTCAGTGTTTTTGAAATCTCGTATACACGAACTCCCGATTAGCCCTTGACCAATGCGGCGGAGCTCCATCTTGTTGAAAGATGATATTGGGTTACAAGTTTTGTGTCTGAGAATGTACAAACTGCTCCAACATGTCCAGATACACTGACCCATTCCCTGAGTTTTCTGCAAAGAAGATCGATCCAATAGTCATCTCGTGCATTAGCTCGCACCATACGTTCAATTTAGTGCTATCACGAACAGTTTCAGTGATAGCCTGCGGATGTTGGGGAGCTCAAATCCAGACATTATGCCCGATACATGAAAGACTGCCTCATCTAAGAATAAATGTCTTTACAGGAAGCCAATACACTGCAGCAATATCCGTAGCAAACTGTTGCCAGGAAGGTTTGTCCTTCGGCATAGGATGTTGCGGAATTTGCACTCTGTAAGCATGCAAACTAAAGCGGTGTTGTACTACGCCATGCAATATTGCTCGGCGTACATTAAGTTGCATAGATGCCTGCAGAATTGAGTTACGTGGGCTTCTGAGAAGCGCTTGTCTGATGTCCTGGAATGTCTCTTCCAAAACACTACGACGTGTACAGACAGAATCTTTCACAACATTGCCAGAAACTTACGATATCATTCCTTGTTTTCACATCAGATGAATCACATTCAACTACCTATGATAATTTTTTTGCGCAGTAATCGGCGATTTTGCTTCTGCAAACCACACTATTGCTTGCGGGTGTTGCTGTGGAGTCGCCATTTCCACTTCAGGCTATCATGCTGCACTCTGGCGACAATAGTTTGCACGTTTGACGCTGGAATGTAAAGTCTAGATTAGATTAGTACTTGTTCCATAGATCATGAATACGACACTTCGTAATGATGTGGAACGTGTCAGGTTAATAAAAAGAGTCTATACAAGATATTACATTACACAAAATATGCCATTAAGAAATTCTTTTAATTTCCTTTTAAATGCTATATGGCTATCTGTCAGACTTTTGATGCTATTAGGTAAGTGACCAAAGACTTTTGTGGTAGCATAATTTACCCCCTTCTGAGCCAAAATTAGATTTTACCTTGAGTAGTGAAGATCCTCCTTTCTCCTAGTGTTGTAGCCATGCACACAGCTATTACTTTAGAACTCGTTCGGATTGTTAATAACAAATTTAATAAGTGAATATATATATATTGTGAGGCTACAGTGAAGATCTCTAGCTCTTTAAATAAGTGTCTGCAGGATGATCTTGGATGAGCTCCAGCAATTATTCTGTTTACACGCTTTTGTGCAACGAACACTCTTTTACTCAATGATGAGTTACCCCAGAATATGATGCCATACGAAAGCAGAGAATGAAAATAGGTGTGGTAAGCTAATTTACCGAGATGTATATCGCCAAAATTTGCAATGACCCAAATAGCATAAGTAGCTGAACTGAAACGTTTCAGCAGATCTTCAGTGTGTGTGTTTTTTTTTTTTTTCAGTTGAACCCCTCATCAATGCATACACCTAGAAATTTTGATTGTTCTACCTTAGCTACCCATTTCTGATCGAAGTGTATATTTATTAATGGTGTCATTCCATGGAACTGTATATACTGTGTTTTGTCAAAGTTTAATGAGAGCCCATTTGCAGAGAACCACTTAATGATTCTCTGAAAAACATCG
Organism: Schistocerca nitens; assembly: GCF_023898315.1. NCBI lineage: Eukaryota > Metazoa > Arthropoda > Insecta > Orthoptera > Acrididae > Schistocerca > Schistocerca nitens. The sequence goes on along the minus strand of NC_064618.1, from coordinate 793,292,373 downwards.
TTTACAATTTCACTAGTTAATTCTTGACTGTTGGGTGTGATAGCTATACTTGTATCATCGGATAAAAGTACCAGCTTTGCATCTTCGTGAATGTAGAATGGCAAGTCATTAATGTATATTAAGAACAGCAGAGGACCCAAGACCGAACCTTGCGGCACCCCATTCTTAATTGTTCCCCAGTGTGAGAAATCACCAATTTTTTTGCATATTATGTGAACTGCTTATTTCAACTTTCTGCACTCTTCCAGTTAGGTATGATTTAAACCATTTGAGCGCTGTCCCATTTATACCGCAGTAATTGAGCTTATATAGGAGTATTCCATGATTTACACAATCAAAAGCCTTTGAGAGATCACAAAAAATCCCAACGGGTAATTTCCGGTTACTCGGAGCATTTAATATTTCATTAGTGAAAGTATATATACCATTTTCCGTTGAGAAACCTTTCTGCAAACCAAACTGACATTTTGTTAAAACTTTATTTTTACAAAGGTGTGAAGCTACTCTACAATACATTACTTTTTCAAGAATTTTGGATAAGGCAATCAGAAGAGAGATTGGGCGGTAGTTGTTAACATCAGACGTATCTATGAGATGATCTAACATACGACGCAATTTCATTATTATATCTACTGCACTTCTCTTTTCCTGGACCTTTGAAATGTGGAGGGTTTCAAAGGGACGCCCTCTATTTTGTCTCACGTATTCAACTGGTTCTTTGGAGAACGATTGTGTTCTTAGCAATGAGCTGTGTGAATTCAGGTAGTCTGTCCATCGCTTATTAGCATTCTTGGTTTTGGAGGATGTTGCCCAAAATATTACCTGCAAGAAATATTGCGGAGGTGTACGTGTGGTTGACTAAAATTTTCAATAGCGCTTTAGGATCCGTTCTGCTGCTCTTTGCAAACACGGTTTAACAAAAATGTTGGAGAAGCTAATTATAAGCAACGTGCTACGATATGAAAATTGCGTGTAAAATATCCACCCTGTATTTTCTCACGGATCAGCGAAGTTACTTGCCTTATTGTTTATCATGTGACAAAAACCTATCACTAATTTTTTTTTGCTCATCACTGTTCTGACGGGTTTTACGAGGCACGCCATGCCTCTCCCGTGCTCACCTCTTCACTTACGAGTAACACTTACAGTCCTCGATTATTTGTTAGAGATGTTTCGACCTCTGACTTCTACAGTTTTTGTGGTTTACGGGCGCCACGATGTTGCTGCCTGATGTTTTACGTGTCCTATCACCCACTTAATTTTCACCATTACCGAAAGCTTCGTCGTGTTTCTAGATATCCCCATAGTCCATAATTCACTTCCGTACAATGCTGTTATCCAAACGTACATTCTCAGTTATTTCTTCCTCATATTAAGGCCATGTTTGAAACTAGTAGACTTATTTTATTGAGGAATACCCCTTTTTGGCTGAGCTAATCTGCATCTTACATCAGATTCGTACGTCATGCGTTATTCTGCTTCCAGGACAGGTCTCCATTTTTTGTATTAGGTATATCATTAATCACAATTCCATTATTCCTCATTACTTTCGTATTTCTGATTTTTTATTCTCTGTCAATATTCTGTTTATGTTCTTATAACAAAAAAGTCTCTCAAAATATTTGGCTCTTGAGAAACTTTTATTAGTTTGTGAATGAAACCGTGTAGATCGCTTAATAAATGTCTTTATCTGTAATACCGTTTCGGCTACTGCCATCATCAGATCAAAATTTAGAATTTTTAAAGCACGTTGACACCCCGTTAGGCATAGGTCCATTGATACTGGCACGGAACCTTGTTTTTTTCTCATGATGGCAGTAGTCGAAATGACGTAACAGATAAAGACATATATTAAGCCAGCTAGATGGTTTTACTCACAGAATAATCAAAATGATTGCGGACTCATACAGGAAATTTATTCCCTTTATTAATAAGAAGCGTATTAACTTAACGCACTGCCATCCAGATTGCTTGACTGTACGCTTCTCTGATGTCCAACTCGACAAGATAGTTCTTTACTTACGTGTTGAATACATTTATACGATTCTTTTTATCTAAATAGTGTGGAACAGGTCAGTTTACCGGAATCGTACATATGATTAGTTTTAAAATCCATGAACAGTCATTCTCAAAGAACTTCATTTTAAAACTTTTTTTACTGGCTACCAGTTTTTAAATAAAAATGCTCAGACCACGGCCCGAGGACCGCATGCGGTCCTCCATTAATTTGATGCCCATCCTCCCCTCACCCTTCTTTCTTGCAATTTTTCGTTTTTTTGTACTCCGTTTCCATTCCCTTTCATAATGGCGAGAGTGGCTTTTCGAAGAACTTAATCCTTTTGAACCCAGTTCGGCTAGTGCTGGGGTTCTCAATTCGCAACAATGACATGTCGCACGGTACGATACTTTTGATCTTGCGGCACCTACGTAGTCACACTACGGGGTTTGTCACCCATGGTACTAGCAACGCTGTACACCCACGGTCCATGTAACGTAACATCCATGAGAAATGATTTTAGGTTAGATTTAATATTTGCTTTGGTGTTTGTCAGAAATTTTGTGCTGATGAGCAAATGATCAAAAAATGTTGTTGATGAGTACTGAAATCCTCTATGAGTCTCTGCTAGAGTTAACAATGGATACTAAAGCTCATTTTTTCTTCTAGCATTGTTAGTATGGATACTGCTATTCCTCTGAAATTGTGATGAGCTGTTTATGTCACTAGCGAATGTATAATTGTATTGTGAAGGAACAGTTAAAATGCCTAACTCATTAAAGACGTATGCACGAGATGGCTTTCGTGCAGTCAATACTTGGCTGTTTAATGATGAGTTACCCGAGAAAAGTATTTCATAACATGTTATTATGTGGAAATACGCAAAGTATGTTTAGAGATTGTTTCGTTTGTTTCCAAGACTAGCAGTTACAAGAAGTTCAAAAGTAGCTGAGCTTAATCGTTTGAGCATCTTAATAATATACTTCTTCCATTTCAAAAGTAGCTGAGCTTAATCGTTTGAGCATCTTAATAATATACTTCTTCCATTTCAAGTTTTCATAAGCAGTGGGGGGTGTCAAAGAGACTCACCTTCGTAGTTACAATTCATCCGTTTCGAAACACGCTCTGCCATCTCAAGTAAAGCTTCTCTCTGTGCCACTGTCTGCTTCGTCTGCAGACACTTCCTAGTAGACTGACCTTCAACTATCGGTTCTACACGCCCTACCAAAGACTAACTCTGCAAAAGCTGAAGTGTTGGCCGTTACACAAAGCCACATTTGGTCGGTTTTTCTTGGAGGAATGGTGAAAATACTGACACCATTGTCTTGCTTCAGTGACCCATATTGAAAAATTTGGTATGAGAACACACCACATGGGAACGAAGTGTCCGCAGAAAGCATGATTCACTAAATGATAACTTTTTTGTAAATTCTTCTAGATCGAAAAAGTACGTTTTGTAACGTATTCAGCGTAGTTTTCCATTTCAAATTTCCCTGTCAGCGTTGTCGTCTATGTAAGGTTAAATAGTAGGTACTGTATTTAATAAATAATAAAATTTTATCTCACATCCTTTTGTTCTAATGAAGTGTTGCATTTATACGTCGTTTCGCTTTAATACGAAGGGCGTTCAATATGTAACGCAACACTTTTTTTCTTAGACAATTTCGGTTGAAAAAACTGCGGAATTTGTTGTAGGAGAGCGTGGAATATTCCAGCTTCAGCCTCTACAGTTCCGTCAAGTCGGCGTTAACGGAGGAGGGTTCCAAGCAGGGAGTTGACAATGAGTTTCTTTTGGCGGAAAACCAGAAGATCGCAGACATTCATAGGCGCTTGCAGAATATCTACGCCAACCTGGCAATGAACAAAAGTATAGTGAGTCGGGGCGAGGTGTCTGTCATCACCGCAACAAGGTAGCGCAAACCTGTGCAACTTACCGCGTGTGCCAGCCGGCCGCACACTGCTGCGACTCCTGCAGTGTTGGAACGTGCGGACACCCTCCTTCGAGGTGATCGACGGATCAGAGACACCTCGCTGCTCTACCGGTCGTCCCTGTAGACAGTGCTTGCACACTCGTCTACTAGTGGGGGACTCAAGGACGTGTGGTCGATGGATTCCTCGCCGCCTAACACAAGACCGTAAAGAGCAACGAAGGACCACCTGTGCGGAATTGCCTGTACGTCACAAGGCTAATCGTGTCAATTTTTTGTCGAACATCGTCATAGGCGACGAAACACCGCTTCATCATTTCGAACCCGAAACAAAATGGTAAGCCATGAGTGGCGCCACACCATCTCTCCGCCGAAGAAAAAGTTCAAATATGCACCCTCCATGGCGACGGCCCTGTGGAACTCTTGGGGCTATTCTGTTTTATGTCCTTCCTCATGGTGTAACTATCAACTCGGAAGTATACTGTGCTATCCACAGGAAATTGAAGAAACGACTTCAGCGTCTTCGTCGCCACGGAAGTGCAACCGAACTTCTTCTCCGTAACAACCCACGGACTCACACAAGCTTGCGCACCCGAGAGCAACTCACGAAATGTCTTTGGACTGTTCCTTCGCATCCACTCTACAGCCTTGATCTCGTTCCTTCCGACTTCCATGCGTTTGGCCGAATGTAGGATACATTCCAGAGGAAGCAGTACTGGGATCATGGGGAGGTTATTGATGCGGCAGGGCGTTTGCTCCGACATCGACCAGCAGAGTGGTACGATGCGGGCACGCAGTCTCTCCCAATAAGGTGGTGTAAGATTGTGGCATCGAACGGAGTTTATGTGGGAAAACAGGTTTTTGCAGACAAAAGAGTGTGGAATAATATGGTGTATTGGAATCCTGACCAAAACCAACCTGTTTTTAGGGAAAAAAATGTGTTACGTCACTTATTGATCGCCATTCGTATTTGCGTTACTTATTACTTAATCAAAATTAATAAATGAGATATTACTTTCAAGATTTCGTTCACCTCTAATGACGAAAAATACTTACATCGTTTAAAGCTACTGTTTTCGATAGAAAACTTTGTTTTGAAAAGATTTTTATAAAAACAATGTAGAATGTGCCATCTATTAACAGTCTGTTAATGCACGACTGCTGTTGCATTTGTGTAGATTCTTTACGCACGGGCAGCCTATCCAGCGACTTCAGTCGTGCACGTTGATGTAAAGAACTTAGAAGGCGCCGTCTATTGACAGTCAAATTTAACTATTATGCAGGACAGCTGCTGGAATTGTTCAGTTTCTTTGAGCAAGCGCTGTGTACTGCGCGAAAAATAACTGCCCAATAAAAGCTGCCTTCGCTACGACCATTAATAAAGCACAAAGTCAGAAGCTTCAAAGAACAGGATTATATTTTACCAGAATCTGTTTTTCGCATAGACGTGGGTTTTTGACGAGATCGCACTTTCAGTGATATTTGTGTTTGTGCTAAAGACACATACAGCCAAAAAGTAAACGTCGATAACATTATAACTGATAACATCAGTTTCGAAGAAGTTTTATAAAGTAAAAGAGTTTTAAAAACAAAAATTAATCTGACAAAGGCATAATCTGCTTTTTTATGTATTTCTTTAAAACATATAGTATGTAATGATACATCAGTTTTTTGCAGTGAGACTAATACATGTTATTGTTATTCAAAATATAATACCTTGTATTAATAAATACTAGCATTTACTTATTTATCTGTTACTATATCACCTTTCGGTACTGATCAGGATAGAGTGCGAATTATTTACACAGCTCAACTAGTAATATTGATTTAAAACTGTGTAATCATAGTACAGTGCCCTCCATCTCCAAATTTCATGCTCTTATTTGAAACAGAAACGCTTCAAATAAATATTACTAAATTTTATGCCTTCATTTTATTGAAGATAATAGCAGAATCATATCCAGCTTCCCAATTTACTTTTTTGCGCAAGTCGTAAAACTGAAACTCGTAAACCTAGTTGATAATTCATTTGATGTTTAATATTTATCACAGGAGCTTCATATCAGCTATATGTATTCAACTAAATTTTGAGATCGATTCTATTATTCGGTTGGCCAAACGTCTACCTACGTTTATATTCAGATCCCCCATCTTACAATACGTACAACAAAAAATTTGGAGCATTATACCCTGTTTACTAATTCATGTTTATGTGCCCCAATTGTTCGTATGACTTCTTCTTGTACAGAACCAAATACAGTCCTTTTTTTTTTTTCAAAATTTAGGGAGCGACCATTTTCAGAGAATGGCTTGAAAAACATAATTAACAATTTCTTCCGTTAACTTTGTATCTAATCGAATTTACTACAATACTAGGATTTTCTGCAAAAAGTCCCAGTGTGCTTGATGAGTATAAGTGGAAATTTATTCATATTTATAAGGAACAGGAGAGGAAAGGAATATGTGGAAAACACTGACAAGGAGAAGGGACAGGATGATAGGGCATCTGTTAAGGCATCAGGGACTGAATTCCATGGTACTAGAGAGAGCTGTAGAGGGCAAAAACTCTAGAGGAAGACAGAGATTGGAAAACATCCAGTAGATAATTGAGGACGTATGTTGCAAGTGCTACTTTGCGATGAAAAGGTTGGCACAGAAGAGAAATTCGTGGCGGGCCGCAACAAACTAGTCAGAAGACTGATGATTCAAAAAAAAGGAACAGGAATGAACCATGTGAGATTCCCTTCGTGATTTCTTCTCACTCACTAAAATTTTTTCTCCTTCCAACACTGAATTATAAAACGAAAATCGTACATTCTGTTTGTTAAGTATAATTCCAACAAGTTGTCTGTAAAGTCATCAATACCATAAAACTAACTTTTTTAAAGACAGAACCATGATCAACAAAGCAAACACCTCCAAAATATGGCAGAATATACCAACTGGCGTTTTTTTATTCTTTAAGGCTTGTAATATTTGGCGTTTGAATGTATAAAACACAATCTCAATCTAGCAATCCTTCTGGGATCCTAACTGTGATATTCGAAGTAAATTATTTCTATTTAAATGAGAAGTTACTCTTGAGTATTTTACTTCTTCGAACGTTTTGGAAAAAGATATCAGCGAAGAAAATGTACGATAAGCGTTTAAGTATTCTGTTGTCACCTTGTTGTAAAGAGGTTTAACTATGGAATATTTATCTCTCTGGAAAAAAAAATCCCTGTGCCAGTGATACATTTCATATATCGCTAAGGATATTAGTTAGTAAGCTAGAAAAAGTCTTCAGAGTTCTGTTTAAAGTACCATCAACACCAAATGAGCTTTTGTTTTTGATAACTTCTATAATTGTATAAATTTTATTGGAGGTCAGTGTTACTCTGAGTTGCTTTTAGTTTTGTAGAATGTAATTTTTATATATGCTATTGTTTCTTCTACAGAATCGTTTACTGCTATTTTTGCTGCTCGATTTAGAAAGTGACGGTTAAAAAACACTCAAAACTAGTGAAGTAAGAACCATAACATTGTCATTCTGTTTAATTTCGATAGTATCTTGTGCACTGACTGGTTGTTCTGTTCCCCATTTCACAGTATCCAATACAGTTCTAATATTGTGATCTACATTATTAATTTCTATCATGATGTGCAATTTATTGACATTTTAAATATTTTCTTAAATTATTATAATGTTTTTAGTATAGGGTGGGCAAATAAAAGTGGTGCAGAGAACAGAGTTCCAGGTACAAAGAAACACAGCAGAGGAAAGGAAATAGAGTACTAAGCCGGCCATAATAGATGTTGAAAGTGACAAGCATACATCTCTTGGTACTTTTGGGTGCAGGTCATTAAGTTGTTGAAGGCGGATCGAAGCTGGATTGCTGGAGTTTTGCACTCTCATCCGAAACATTATGCTGCAGTTCTTGAAAACTATGAAGATTGATGTGATACACCTTAGACCTGAGGGCTCCGCACACAAAGTGATCCCACACTGACAGATCAGATGACCTGGGTGTCTAGCTAGGGCCTCTGCTAAAAACTCTGCAGGCGTGAAGATTGTGCAAAGGTGCTCCAAGGTTCGGTCGGTTGTATGGGCAGTTGCTCCATCTTGGTGGATGTAACTGAAGGTCTTTTCCTCTTCCGTTAGTGGTGCCACAAATGGTATCCCCACTTGTCCAGGCCACTTTTATTTGCGTCACCCTGCAGAACGCACTGGACTTAATAAGGCATCGATATAAATTTCTTTTATCGTCTTACACGATTTTTAATCCCTTTAGTTTTCAATGGACTTTCTCGATAACTTACTTTGGTCCATACTGCCTCTTTCCAAGGTGTGGAACGTAGAGAACTTACAGTGGAGAAGATTTGTTTCACAATATCGAGGATGAGGGACTCTTGGCTCTTAGGGTATGAATCTTGGAGCTCATGTTTAATGGACTCTTTTTTTCCTTTCAATGGTCGTTCCTGTCATGTCCCTAAATCATGGCCTGCCGGAGTGGCCGCGCGGTTCTAGGCGCTACAGTTTGGAACCGCGAGACCGCTACGGTCGCAGGTTCGAATCCTGCCTCGGGAATGGATGTGTGTGATGTCCTTAGGTTAGTTAGGTTTAAGTAGTTCTGAGTTCTAGGGGACTGATGACCACAGCAGTTAAGTCCCATAGTGCTCAGAGCCATTTGAACCCTGAATCATGACCGTTCCACCTGGGAGAGCCATTTAACATCCGCTGCTAATTGTTTTGATCCCATAGCCTTCAGCTACATGTAGTCATACCGCTTTTCTAAGTCAGCTACTGATCTGTCGACCTTCTAATTGGTCCTCGTCTTGATGTTTCCTTATCTCTTTCAACACAGCATCTTGGTCATCTATGATATACATTCCAGTCTGTAATGCCAGTGACATGGTGATTTGTAGTATTTAGTGTAATTTACGACAGAGGTACGTAGCATTAGTCCAATTTAGCGTCAACGATGGCAAAATTTATGCAGGACGACGTGCACAAGATCAAAGCTTGGTGCAGGTATTGGCAATTGATCCTCACCGTAAAAAAAAAAAAAAAAAAAAAAAAAAAAAAAAAAAGAGAGAGAGAGAGAGAGAGAGGAAAGTGTGGTATTGGGCACAAACAGGCAATAAAACCCATTATTGTATGATTACATGACTGAAGAACACTCAGTGGAGGTAGTCACATCCATCAAATACCTAGGAGTGCGTGTACAGAGTGATTTATTCGAAGACTCCTCGGGAGGTGTAGCCCACCAACGAAGGCTGTAGCTTACAAAAACCCTTGTTCGATTAATACTTAAACACTGCTCGTCAGTGTAGGACTCTTACCAGATAGGATTGACGGAGGAAATAGAAAAGAAGCACAGTAGAGCTCTCTAGTCTGGAATACATACCAGATTCCATTGCTAGAGTAAATAGAGAAGATGTAAAGAAGAGCAGTACGTTTCATTGCGGGTTCGTTTAGTAACCGTCATGGAGATGCTCAGCTAACTCCAGTGGCAGCCGCTGCAAGGGAAGCCTTCTGTATCACGGTGTGGTTTACTGTTAATGTTCCGTGAAGAGTCACCGAGTATATTCCCTCATTCTATCTACACTACTGGCCATTAAAATTGCTACACCACCAAGATGACGTACTGCAGACGCGAAATTTAACCGACAGGGAGAAGATGCTGTGATATGGAAATGATTAGCTTTTCAGAGCATTCACACAAGGTTGGCGCCGGTGGCGAGACCTTCAACGTACTGACATGAGGAAAGTTTCCGACCGATTTCACATACACAAACAGCAGTTGACCGGCGTTGCCTGGCGAAACGTTGTTGTGATGCCTCGTGTAAGGAGGCGAAATGCGTACCATCGCGTTTCCGACTTTGATAAAGGTCGGATTGTAGCCTATCGCGACTGCAGTTTATCGTATCGCGACATCGCTGCTCGCGTTGGTCGAGATCCAATGACTGTTACCAGAATATGGAATCGGTGGGTTCAGGAGGGTAATACGGAACGCAGTGCTGGATCCCAACGGCCTCGTATCACTAGCAGTCGAGATGACAGGCATCTTATCCGCATGGCTGTAACGGATCGTGCAGCCACTTCTCGATCCCTGAGTCGACAGATGGCGACGATTGGAAGAAAACAACCATCTGCACGAACAGTTCGACGACGTTTGCAGCAGGACGGACTATCATCTCGGAGACCATGTCTGCAGTTACCCTTGACGCTGCATCACAGACAGGAGAGTCTGCGATGGTGTACTCGACGACGAACCTGTGTGCACGAATGGCAAAACGTCATGTTTACAGCATCATGATGGTCGTATCCATGTTTGGGGACATCGCGGTGAACGCACATTGGAAGCGTGTATTCGTCAGCGCCATACTGGCGTATCACCTGGCGTGATGGTATGGGGTGCCATTGGTTACACGTCGCGGTCACCGCTTGTTCGCATTGACGGCACTTTGAAGAGTGGACGTTACATTTCAGATGTGTTACGACCCGTGGCTCTACCCTTCATTCGATCCCTGCGAAACCCTACATTTCAGCAGGATAATGCACGACCGCATGTTGCAAGTCCTGTACGGGCCTTTCTGGATACAGAAAATGTTCGACTGCTGCCCTGACCAGCACATTCTCCAGATCTCTCACCAATTGAAAACGTCTGGACAATGGTGGCCGAGCAACTGGCTCGTCACAATACGCCAGTCACTACTCTTGATGAACTGTGGTATCGTGTTGAAGCTGCATGGGCAGTTGTACCTGTACACGCCATCCAAGCTCTGTTTGACTCAATGCCCAGGCGTATCAAGGCCGTTATTACGGCCAGAGGTGGTTGTTCTGATTTCTCATGATCTATGCACCCAAACTGAGTGAAAATGTAATCACATGTCAGTTCTAGTATAATATATTTGTCCAATGAATACCCGTTTACCATCTGCATTTCTTCTTGGTGTAGCAATTTTAATGGCCAGTAGTGTATATCTCGCTAAAATATCATGATGATAACATTAGAAGTATTCGAGCTCACACGGATACTCAAAGCAGCCTTGTGGAGTATAAAAGTAGAGAGGTTGGGAGGGGGGGGGGGGAGAACAGCACGCAAGTGACCTGTCGAAAATGTGCCAAATCGATTGGTCGTGTCTGCTGCAGCCTTCTCCTTGCCAGCACAACACTAATCACACTCCGCGACTCTTTACTCTTCAATGATTTAATCAGTGTTTCCTTTCCAGAATGAAATTTTCACTCTGCAGCGGAGTATGCGCTGATATGAACTTCCTGGCAGATTAAAACTGTGTGCCGACCGAGACTCTAATTCGGGACCTTTGCCTTTCGCGGGTAAGTGCTCTACAATCTGAGCTACCCAAGCACGACTCACGCCCCGTCCTCACAGCTTTACTTCTGCCAGTACCTCGTCTCCTACCTTCCAAACTTCGCAGGAGTACAGCTGTGAGAACGGGGCGTGAGTCGTACTTGCGTAGATCAGATGGCAGAGCACTTGTCCACGAAAGGCAAAGGTCCCGAGTTCGAGTCTCGGTCCGGCACACAGTTTTAATCTGCCAGGAAGTTTCAGTGTTTCCTTTATTTGTATGCACATAACTGCCTTGGAACAGTCAGTTGCATATTTACCTGGTTTAAATCTTTTAACGTTCGGCTAGTACCGATGCGTTTTGAATAGTGTTATCATTAACCCGACACGTGAACCTAACTAGCTGTCATATACAGTAATTCACTCGACGAAAGATCCGTTGCTAAAGACTAGAAAGTTACACGCAGGTCACACCAGTACACAGAAAGGAACAAATAGCAGCCCCGTACTTGTAGCCCCATCTTATTAACATCGACTGGCAGTAGGAATGTGGTAAATATACTCTGCGTAATCATTACGAGATACCTCGAAGAAAACGGTATACTCTCTCGCAGCCAACACATATCCGGAAATCATCATTTCGCGTTTACGAGGCCCACTTGCTTTCTGAGTTATCTACGGAATGTAATAAATCTCACAACTTTACGGCGCCACTTCATAAGTTATGTCAGAGAACGGATCTCAAATTGATTCCACACTGCTTCTTCACAAGCGAGAGACAGAACATTAGACATTCGGTCGTCTTTTTGCGCAGCTTTTGGTGACATGGTGCAGTTGCTTACGACGGAGCATATGCCCGGCGCTATGCTCTGTGAAGATAGGAAAACCACATGAGATCTGAGAAGGGGAATCCCCAACACGAACAGGTTTCGTGTACTATCGACCATTAAAAGCAACAGTATTTGCCCAAGATATTACCAACACAGGGAATCCCTCTTGCTTGGCTGATTTATCTACTGAGTGTAATAAACATCTCAACTTTACGGCGTCACTTTATACCTTACGACAGAATTACCTCGGCTGAATCATACCATCCACATAGCGGACAAAAACAAGTCAGTTAAAGCCATACTTGTGTTTAAGGCAATGTGTCGTTTATTTTTTTCACGGAAATTTACATTATATTTACCTGATACCTTTCGGAAGAAAAGCTGTAAGGTGTGAAACATCCCCTTAGAAAATTATGTATTACTGTGCTGGTAAACCTCTTCTGTTATTTGATTTTCAAAGAGCTGAGCAAAACTGAACGTACTCAGACATTTCTCTCTTTACTTATTCTGATCATCACTAAACTGAAACAATATTTTTAGCGCAACGCAATCTGACTTTCAATAATCCCTACAAAAGAATGGCCCTGACTAACAATAACCTATACCTTTAATGAATCATTTACCTCACAAAAATCTTCGTTACTTGAACTACTGCAATACAGCGAGCGCCAATACTGCCAGCTAAATAAAAGATTCTAACTACTGAATGCACTAACTACTGAGAGGCATAGTTAGCAAATGAAGGATTTTGATAGAGAACAAACAATGTATTTACCTTAATAGCATTCAAAAGTTATTGTATATATCAATGCATGACATCAATCTTTACAAACTTCCTTTTTCTGGCGGACACGCGTCCAGATCGTCCGCTCTCAAAACTGGCATCTCTCTTTCCAGATCCACCACTGCTGGCGGCTCACCTCCTACTGCCCAACGCTACGCGCTGTTCACATCCAACAGCCCAACAGTACAATAACGAATATTTCAACAATGTCAACCAGCCGCAGACTGCACACAGCACAGTCAGTGATTTTCGTACAGAGCGCTGCGTGGCGTTACCAACATAAAAACCTAAACAGCCTATTTACAGGTGGTCTATGTAGGATATTATGGAATACTGGTCTATAGTAAATCTTTTCGTAAGTAATGCGTTGTGATCAGCAAAAATATGTCACAGATTAAGCAACAGACTTGCTTCCCAGTTTCGCAAAGAGGTGTCAGGATTGAAGCGTTGTGTTGGACTTGTAGCGCTCAGTGCTAAATTAGAGCCTCGCCATTGTCATACTTTCAAAGTCTGAGCAAAAGACAAGTTCAACCTAAGCGGACCTGTGCATATGTCATGGTGCCGTGGTACTTAGTCTGCTTAGAGAAACGCAGGCAAGACGAACAGCAGACAGTAAACTGGTTCTCCGTTGATGATGTGACATTATTTGTACTTATGTAATGCTGTTCCTTTTTTCTAAAATTTCATTGCTGTGGTACCTACCACCACTAAATCCCCACACGGAGCAGCAGCGCGCTCCATTGCGCGCGGCCGAGAAATGCATCGTAGGCCGCAGGTCTCAGTGCGTGGCCGCTGCTAGCATCGTAGATCGCTTTCGCGCGCACGCAACCACAGCGATTGCCCACCCAACATTGAGGGTCTGGCCGCCCAGAATATACAGCGACACCAGTCACTGGCTCCGTTAACTAAGGAGCATTACTTAACGCCACTACTGACGTCTACAAGCCAGTTCTCATCGTGTTAATTCCTACGCCACTATGCGGGAGTGCTACGCTGCGGTGGACGTCCCGACAGGGATTTTCAGCACGACGCACTGCAACTCAAAGACCCCTCATCAGGCAAGGTTTTGGACTTAGCACAAAGCTTCGAAGTGACCCGAGCAGCAGGCAAGAAACTGGAGTCGTGAATCGACGTAGCAGCTGTTAATGTAAACACATCCGAGCCAGCAGCCAATGGTCACAATAATGGCGATTTGGACGTAGCAACAGTACAGGCGGGACGCCGTAGCTTTAACCAACAACGTCCTCCACCCCGCTCGGGCCGATCAAACTGTTCTTGGGTAGCTGCGCGGAGTAGCCATGCGGTTTGAGGCGCCATGTCACAGATTGCGCGGCCCCTCCCGCCGGAGGTTCGAGACCTCCCTCCGGCATGGTTGTGCGTGTTGTTCTTAGTATAAGTTAGTTTAAGTTAGTTTAGGCAATGTGTAAGTCTAGGGACCGATGACCTCAGCAGTTTGGTCCCTTAAGAATTCACACACATTTCAACATTTTTGTCCTTGGGTACCGAAACGACTGTCCCTCTTGCCCGGATTGTTTTAAAAAACATTGACATGAAGACATGACAGATGGGCCTGTTGCCAACACTGATCTTCCAGCGGCCATTTAGCTCCTGTGTGTCGTAAGTCCCGTCAGGCAAGACAGCCTCCTGCCCAGCAGGTGGATGTCAATCTGGTAGCCACTACAGACCATGAAGAGACCTCCAATAAGCTTTTCGTAGAAGTGCAAATTGCAGAGAAACTAGTTCCATTACAAGTAGACACCGGCACAGCCGCGAGTATTCTGAATTACAGTACCTATCTGAAACTTTTAGCTCCTCCCTTGCAAGAAATAAAGATACGTCTAGTGTCGTATAATAAACATATCATCCCGGTACGCGGTCAAGTCGAACTGCCAACGACATATCATATGTCACCCGCCACATTACCTTCTTAGTCATTAACAGTGATTCACTGAGAACTTGTTTGAATGGACTCTTTTCACAAATTCGGATTTTCAGTAGATGATTCTGTGAATTTGATATCCGAAGATATTCCGTACTCAGACCTAGAGACACTTCGCCAGGATTATGAGGACCTATTCACCCCGGAACTCGGCACCGCAAAGGATTTTGATGCACACATTGTGCTGAGAAATAATACCTCGGTACTTTCGAGCCAGTGCCGGTCCATTAGCTCTCAGAGACCAAGTAAAGGAAGAATTGGATCGCCCAACTGCGTACTGCGAAGGCCGGCCGTTGTGGCCAAGCGGTTCTGGCGCTTCAGTCTGGAACCGCGCGACCGCTAATGTCGCATGTTCGAATCCTGCCTCGGGCATGGATGAGGGTGATGTCCTCAAGTTAGTTAGGCTAAAGTAGTTCTAAGTTCTAGGGGACTGATGACGTCAGATGTTAAGTCCCATAGTGCTCAGAGCCATTTTTTCATACTGCGAAAGCCATTAGGGAAGATCCGCCTGTGCGGCGATTTTAACGAAACTGTCAACGCCCAATCAGAGGTTGGGACATATCCTATTCTAAGCCGGAAGAATTACTGTCAAAATTGAAAGGTGGAAACAAAATTAAAAGGTGGTAACTTTCATCTCTAAAATGGACCTAGCGGATACATACCTCCAACTTCCCCATGATGCATAATCTCAACAGTTTCTTACACTTAACACGCCGCACTAGCTTTATGGTTTGAAACGCTTAATGTTTGGTACAGCAAGTGTCCCCGCCATTTTCAACGTTTTTGGAACGATTGGTACTCAGAGTGGGTGGATGCATTAACTATTTAGATGATATTGTAGCAGGGAGAACCACGGAAGAACACCTTCGCAATCTGAAATCCTTATTCAGCGTTTTAACGGAGGCTGGCCTAAAATGCAGAAAAGAAAAATGTTGTTTTTTCCAGCTGGAGAGTGAGTACCTCGGCCACATCATTTCCAATTCAGGTATTCGTCCACTGGATAAACATATTGAAACAATAATCAAACTTGCCAGACCAACAAAGCTTAAGCAACTTCATTCCTTTCTGGGGAAAATACCTTATTACCGAAAGTTCTCACCCGCAGCAGCAACAGAATTGCCCTCTCGTTCCAGTTATGTAAAAAAGGGGTGCCTTTCCAGTGGACACCAGCTTGCAAGCGTACTTTCCACTGGTTGATATCCCAGTTGTCGACGGCCCCGTGCCTCGCACGTTCTGATCCAACAAAGAAAATAGTTATTGCAACAGACGCATCTGATACAGGTGTCGGTGACTCTGAGCACCCTGTGGTCTGTGCATCGAAAACACTGCCTGACACGCAACGCAAGTACTCCCAAATGGAAAAAGAAGCACTGGCCATCATCTTTGCATTAAAGATATTCCATGTTTTGTTTATGGCTCGTCACAGCCCATAAACCGCTGATCTCCTTATTCAGTCCAGCAGCAAAGACTCCAGACCGAACTGCTCACCGCCTCCAGTGCCTGGCTGATTTTTGGCGCGCTACCAGTATGAGATTCACTTCCGCAACACGACTGAGCATGCCAACGCTGATGCCCTCTCCCACCTTCCGTGGGGATCCTATCCAGAGTTCGACAAAGAAGAAACTCTGTGTTTTCACTTTGATGAAGAAGCAGACGCCACCGTAGATTCTTCTCCCCCACCTCCCAAGGCTTCGGCGGCATTCCGTCAGTTCTTTCATGCCCGACACCAGTTCATGTTGATCGACGGAGTAATTCTACTCGTTTCCGATGAGAGACACACCAGAGTAGTCATTCCTTATTCTTTACAACAGCACGTCCTACAACTATTGCACTAAGATCATTGGGGGGCATCATGAACTAAACTCCTGTCTCGCAGGTCCACTTACTGGCCAGGCATGAACAAGGAGATTTAACGACTCAACCGAACGCGTCCGTTCTACCAAAGCCAGCAGACAGCCCTACGATATTCATTTGCTTCTTGGCTGCCATGTGCTTGCCCTTGGGAGCGGGTACACACTGATTTTGCTGGGCCAGTGTTTAACGCCATGTTCGTGATAGTGGTTGACGCTTACTCCAGATTTCCGTACATTGTCCGATGAAATGCCACACCAACTGCCAACACCATCACAGGTTTAGAAAAAAAAAATGCGACTGAAGACCTGCCGGAAGTGCTCGTAAATGACAACGGTCCACAATTCCGTAGTGAGGAGTTTCGTACTTTCTGTGCTCAGCATGGCATTCGCCACATTCCAACGCCCCCTTGCCAATCTAATGGAAAATTCGAGAGGATGGCCGTACTTTCAAAACTCAGATGAAGAAATATCTCCAGGATCACTCCACTGATGCATCACTAACTCTTTTTCTTGAGCAGTTACAGGTCCATACCCATCAGCGACAAAAGTCCAGCCAAACGTCTCCAAAGAGGCAGCCCTAGACCCTCTTGAGCCTGGTCATGCTGAAGCTACAGCCAGCACCACCACTGCCTGCTTCCAAGTTCCGCTCTGGAACCTTAATGTGGGCAACCAGCCTGCATTCTGGGAACGGTCGTCCAGCAATGGGCCTGGTAGATCTTCAGGATGCAGGTTCCAGACCGGGAGATTCTGATACATGCCAATCAACTTCGTCCTAGACTAGCTTCCCAACTATTTTTCCGGTCCCCTCTCTGCACCACCATTACCAGCCACCTAGTTCCCATCCTCCCCCAAGCCATCCAGCCAGAGTAACACCAGACTTATACATGCCTTTTGCCCACAGCCCGCTGACCAACACCACACCCCAACAAGAGCGACTTACGCCGAGCCCTAGAGGCTGCCCTTTCCGGACTACGAGATGTCGCCTGGTCATCAAACACGAGTAACTTCGGTGAAGATGAAGACATGCCGCTGGCACCTCCTGTTCCACCTGCTCCGCTGCCGATGTCCACACCACATAACCTTCGCCCCCGCCAGGGCGTTTTCGTCCGTATGATCCTGTGCCCCGAGTCACCACGACGTTGAGGACTCGAAGGAGGACCCCATGGACGTGGCGTTCATTCGTACGAGATACTTCCTCGCTTCCCCAAGGGGGAAGGGGTGTTGTATCCAGCACCGAGCAGCGGCGCACTCCATTACGCACGGCCGAGAAACGCACCGTTGGACGCACTTCTCCGTGCGCGGCTCGCTAATAGAATCGCAGACAGCCTTCACGCGGGTGCGCTTCACACCACAGCAATTGCCCACCCAAAACACTCAGCGATTGGCCGCCCAGAATATAAAGCTACCCCAGCCGCCGGTTCCATTAACCATGGAGCCTTGTTTAAGGCCACTACTGACGTCTACAGGCCAGTTCACATCGTGCTATGTTCTACTCCACAACTAGGAAGTGCTACGCTGCGGTGGACCTGCTGTTTTATTGATTTGGCTGCGCTGTGGAATTAGATTACGAATCCTGTACTGGAACTTTAATGTTCACTAGGCTTAGTGTGTCAACGGACTTGTGATTTCCTCCGGAATTCTGCATTTCACTTGTACTTCCTGGGCAATGGTATAATCACCATCAATTTATATAATTTCCATGAAGTGTTCATCTACAACTTAGCGCTTGGTAACAGAATTATTCTGTATCAGTGTCGTGTCAATAAACCGTAGAACGGTGATATACACTCCTGGAAATTGAAATAAGAACACCGTGAATTCATTGTCCCAGGAAGGGGAAACTTTGTTGACACATTCCTGGGGTCAGATACATCACATGATCACACTGACAGAACCACAGGCACATAGACACAGGCAACAGAGCATGCACAATGTCGGCACTAGTACAGTGTATATCCACGTTTCGCAGCAATGCAGGCTGCTATTCTCCCATGGAGACGATCGTAGAGATGCTGGATGTAGTCCTGTGGAACGGCTTGCCATGCCATTTCCACCTGGCGCCTCAGTTGGACCAGCGTTCGTGCTGTACGTGCAGACCGCGTGAGACGACGCTTCATCCAGTCCCAAACATGCTCAATGGGGGACAGATCCGGAGATCTTGCTGGCCAGGGTAGTTGACTTACACCTTCTAGAGCACGTTGGGTGGCACGGGATACATGCGGACGTGCATTGTCCTGTTGGAACAGCAAGTTCCCTTGCCGGTCTAGGAATGGTAGAACGATGGGTTCGATGACGGTTTGGATGTACCGTGCACTATTCAGTGTCCCCTCGACGATCACCAGTGGTGTACGGCCAGTGTAGGAGATCGCTCCCCACACCATGATGCCGGGTGTTGGCCCTGTGTGCCTCGGTCGTATGCAGTCCTGATTGTGGCGCTCACCTGCACGGCGCCAAACACGCATACGACCATCATTGGCACCAAGGCAGAAGCGACTCTCATCGCTGAAGACGACACGTCTCCATTCGTCCCTCCATTCACGCCTGTCGCGACACCACTGGAGGCGGGCTGCACGATGTTGGGGCGTGAGCGGAAGACGGCCTAACGGTGTGCGGGACAGTATCCCAGCTTCATGGGGACGGTTGCGAATGGTCCTCGCCGATACCCCAGGAGCAACAGTGTCCCTAATTTGCTGGGAAGTGGCGGTGCGGTCCCCTACGGCACTGCGTAGGATCCTACGGTCTTGGCGTGCATCCGTGCGTCGCTGCGGTCCGGTCACAGGTCGACGGGCACGTGCACCTTCCGCCGACCACTGGCGACAACATCGATGTACTGTGGAGACCTCACGCCCCACGTGTTGAGCAATTCGGCGGTACGTCCACCCGACCTCCCGCATGCCCACTATATGCCCTCGCTCAAAGTCCGTCAACTGCACATACGGTTCACGTCCACGCTGTCGCGGCATGCTACCAGTGTTAAAGCCTGCGATGGAGCTCCGTATGCCACGGCAAACTGGCTGACACTGACGGCGGCGGTGCACAAATGCTGCGCAGCTAGCGCCATTCGACGGCCAACACCGCGGTCCCTGGTGTGTCCGCTGTGCCGTGCGTGTGATCATTGCTTGTACAGCCCTCTCGTAGTGTCCGGAGCAAGTATGGTGGGTCTGACACACCGGTGTCAATGTGTTCTTTTTTCCATTTCCAGGAGTGTATTTGTGTTATTCCTGGTTATAACAATTGCCATGTAGGTTTTATGACACGATAGAGAGTCATTTGCCGAGTTGTGTACAGTTATTGTTAACGCATAATTGTGTGTTTCTTACCATCTCTGTCAACCCTGTGTCATACTAGTACGCGACG
Source organism: Schistocerca nitens (assembly GCF_023898315.1). NCBI lineage: Eukaryota > Metazoa > Arthropoda > Insecta > Orthoptera > Acrididae > Schistocerca > Schistocerca nitens. Next base: position 793,272,394 of record NC_064618.1, on the reverse strand, counting down.
TAAAGTAGACTGGCCACATTTCCGAGCACCACACTGAGATAAACTGCTAAAATTCTGGGAAAAATAATTAATCCACAAATGTGGTAGCTTACAAAACTCTCATTCAATCATTTCTAATGGATTGCTTCTTTGGTTGTTTATTTATAAAAATTCAGTTGCTTATTATGTGCTCATATGCTCTGTCTATCAGAGATCATAATGTTACTACTAAATATATAGAAACTATATTAATAAAGATCTGAGATATTATCGTACTGTTTTGTAAATTACTGATATGTCATAAGTTAACTGCTTTAGTGAATCACAAATCATTTTTTTAAAACAGCAAAAAAATATAGTTTTTAAATTCGGACTGTTCGTTCATCAATTTGTCCGGCTCATTTACCTTCCATTTCTACAGTGTGATTCAGCAGCCCCTATCGATGAGTTTTACGTAATCTGCAACGGTTTAAAATAGCACAAGCAAGATTTTCATATTATCTCGCCCGCTATGTGGAAATTATTAACCCTATACAAAAATGAAAAGGACTTTCTTTGTACTGTGGTAAGTTTTCGCTAGAGCCATATTTTAGAATTATTCAAGAAAAATGTACAAGAGGGAGCATGAAATACGTTTTTCTTGAATAATTCGAAAACTGTGGCGTCCAGCGAAAGCGTTCCCAGTACAAAATTTAACTACATTAAATTGCCTACGAAAAGGTCCTGTTAATTTTTTTCTGCAGGACTAATAGTTGGCACATAGCGAATGAGAGAATATGAAAATCTCGTGCATGTTTTTTCAAGGCATCGTGGGTTGCTTAAAACCCATTAGTAGGGGCAACTGAATCACCGTATTTATTTCCCCAATCTTCAAGTATGTCTAACTTCATTACTTTTGTTGCTACATGTAAAATTTTCATTGAACTCTCAGTGCCACCCTCGGTATGTTTTGTGCTTTGCAAATGATGGCCAAAGCAGTCTTTTAGTTTGGGCTGATATTTTTCTTTGGCTGATATTTTCCTTTTATGGTCTCATGTTCAACATTGTAATCTATACACACCAGGTGCATAATACTTCTTTTTCAGTTTAATCTCTATGTCTAAAGTTTAGTTGGACTGCTGTTCAAAACGGTATTCTGTAAAATTTAGGAAAGGCGTGCGATAACTTCTCCGTAATACAGCAGTAATTTTTCAATGTAATAAAGTTTTTTCTTCTGTATGTGTTCTTTTTCGCTTTTGTATTTTTTGAGAATTTGTCAAACCAAGCTTACCTTAAAACCATTGGCTCCTGCTACTCGTCTGAGGATGCATAATTCCCGTTGTTGAAGTCACAAACAGCCTCGGATACAGGATTGGATCAACTAGTGGTAACCGAAAATCATTCAGTACAGATGATTCGGCATTACGGATTGATTTTTTTTTTTTTTTTTTGGAAACTTGGAATATTAGAGGACTGACCAACAAAGAAAACGAATTAATTCAGATACTCAAAGACAAGAAAGTAGACACTGCAGTAATAACAGATACTAAGAAAAGCTAAAGGGAACACAAGACTTGACAGACTACTGGATGATTTACAGTAGCGTCCCGCAAAGAAAACAATCTAGTGCTGGATTAGCAATTTTAGTCAATGATAAACAGGGAGGAAAAGTTCATGAATACGGCTTTATAAATGAAAGAATAATGACCGTCGGATTTCAAATTCCAAGAGGTCATCGAACAGTTATAGGTGTCTACGGCCTAGAGGAGGGACGGAAAGATGGTACTGATACTTTTTACATTGATATTCACAAAGAAGTGAATAAAATCAACAAGACAGACCATGTTGACATCGCTGTCGATTTTAATGCAAGAGTTAGAAATCTACCCATACCAGAAATAGTAGTACTATTTGAAGAAAAGATCCTTAATGATAACGGATATGGGCTAGGCCAGTTTGCCACCTTCAACAATTTTAAAATTACTAACACATTTCACAGAGAGAAAGATACAATTTTACACGGAGTGCACGAAGATTAAGGTCTGTGATTGATTGCATACTAATTAATGATAATATGAAGAATCTTATGCTAGATATACGTGTTTATAGAGGACATGACAGACAGTAAGACGAGGTTACTATCAGAATGGAAGAAAACAAAGCAACTTCAAAAGAAGCCACAACAAGAGATGTTCAAATAACATCTCCTGTCGGAATACAGTGTTAGGAAACTGTAACAGTACAGACTCCAAGAAAAGCTTGCTACACTGCCAGTCAGTAAAGACATAGATACAGAATGAAATAATATAAAAACCTGCATGACTGAAGCAGCCTCAGAAGTACTTGGTAAAAGGACGAAAACAGACGGGAATACAGACATTAAAGAAGCTATTAAAGAAACACAAATAGTTTATTTGAAGTTTCTACAGATAAAAACATCAGAAAACTGGGAAACATACAAAATAAAAAGAAATGCAGTTAAACAAATAGTGCGCAAAGCACAACAAGAGTCGTGGGAGTCATTCACAGTGTCTTAGAACATGACGTACATCGTAGGCAGCAGTGTTCAAACAAGGTCATGAAAGCCCTCAACAAGGAAGAAAACGTCACTGTCTGACTGAACGTTATACCCAATGAATAATGGATAAACCATTATACAGACTTGTGGCGACACAGAAGGCCGAAGATGACACTAGAGAAAGTATGTACAATGAAACAGTAGATCCAATCATCACAGGTGAACTACAACAGGCCTTAAAAGGTACGAAAAACAAAACAGCTACTGGAATACATGAAATAAATGTAGAGCTAATTAAATATGGAGGGCAAACACTACATAAAAACTTTTACAATTAATTAATTAATGTTGGTAGAACTGCAAAATGCCAGACCCTTGATATACAGCAGAAGTAACTTCTGTTTTCAAATAAGGGAAACGTAATGACTGTAAAAATTATAGTGACATAAGTCTTCTAAACACTGAGTACAAACTGTACTCAAAGAACATTAGTAACCGTATGAAGAATATTACAGAAGCTATTATTTCTGAAGAACAAAATGGATTTAGATCAGGTCGTTCATGCACAGGCAATGTGTTTGTAATTAAAAACTTCATAGAAAACCACAGAGAACTTAACATAGAAACCCATATGACCTTAATCGACCTTGAGAAGGCCTTTAACCGTGTGAGCCGCCATAGCCTATGGAAGATTATATCTGAATATGGATATCCTTATCACCTAGCAGAGGTGGTGAAAAGTCTTTCCAAAACTAAACGCATTATAATAATCACAGGTAGGAATCGATAAGAAGAAATAATTATTAACCAAGGAGTTCGACAAGGAAGTGGACTACCACCTGCCCTTTTTAATATCTACATTAACTACATTCTTCTCAAATGAAAATGTAAAGCAGAGGAAGAAATTAAGATAACCAATGGGGAATACCTGAATGTACTTTTGTTGACTGATGATATCGTTATTATAGAAAAGAATGAAGATGATCTCCAAAGGTCAGTGTAACAGCTAAACTAAATTTGCAAGAAGAGCAACTTTAAAATTTCTGGTAATAAAACAAAAATAATGGCATTCCGAGGACAAAATACATCAGATCACAAATTGTTTTGGGCAATTCACTTTTAGAACAAGTGTCTAAAATCTCTTATTTTGGCTGTGATATAAGTTTTGATTTGGACCCTGGTATTGAAAATAATATACACAAACTCCAAGTTGTCTGTGGTACTATTAGCAGAAAATTGGACCATAAAGTACAAAAAGAAAACGTAACGAAATTCTATAAAATAATGGCGGAAAGTTGGGTTAACACAAAAAAACAAGAAAATAAAATTCAAACAGCAGAGATGAGGTTCCGAGAAAAGGCTGCTCAAGAAGAGATATGATTAGAAACGAAGGTATTAGAACAGGATTAAGTATTTTCAGCGAGAATGAAAAAATTCAAAAATATCGTGAAGATTGGAAACAATAGATCATGAGAACGCCAGGTCACAGAATTCCTCATAAGATCCTGAACTGCAAGCCGAATGGGAAAATAGGTATTGGAAGACCTGGAAAGAGATGCGAATGATTTTGCTGGTGAGCTCGGAACTGGCAACAGCCTAATACCTGAAAGAAAGATGATGATGATGATGATGATGATATGATGATTATGATGATGATAACTGCTGTTGTATTTACGTGTCATCTAAGGACGCTTACATAGGCGAGCTACCGTAGCATGTTGTGATGGGTGCACATAGTCACTCTTTATTATTGTGTCTGAGTGTGTTGGTTTTCGATAAAGGAAAAATTCCAACTCATTTTCTGCCCTTATTACCGTCAAGTCTAAGAAGTTAATTTTCCTCTCAGATTCTTTCTCTAAAGCGTATTTAATATTGTGATGTTGCTGGTTTAAAGTCATGTGCAGGGCATTCAAATCCTCCTCCCCTACCTTTATTACAATAAATGTATCGTCTACGTAGCGTTTGTGCATAACTATCTTCTGTGTCAACAGTAGGTTGTTCTGAAACACCGTCATATCTATATTATTGATAAATATCTGGTGGTTATAATAAAAGTGCATCTACTCACGAAGGTACAGTGTGGGCTGTTATTATTGTACGGCAGCGAAACTTGTAAGCGATTTACGATGTACTTTCGGCCACCAGGTGCAAATCTTGCGTTGTGCACTGTTGGTATAACTGTATGACACCTTCGTCGCCATTTGACAAGCTAGAACGAGAGTGAGCAGTACTTCTATCGAGAAGATAGATTGTGTGCTGTAAGTTAAACTGTTTTATGTGAACAGCAGCAGTTACATTGCTGCATTGAGAGAGTGTCGCCGACTGAAAGGTCTGAGGAAAGGCCCCACGTCTTCAAATGGTTTAAAGAAGAAGATAATAAAATTCTAAAACAAGGGTGAGCTTGGTGTGGTACTTGGAAGGGGAAGATGAGCCTTCCCGGTCGACGTTACTGACGAGGTTGCTGTTGCTGTAGCTCACCATTAAGCACGTACTCCGGGTAATGCAAGAGCTCGTGCAGTGTTACGAGAATTGTCCATCCTACGGGCAACAGGACGGAAGTTTTGTGGTCTATTTTACACTGGTACCGGTATAAGATCCAGAAGGTGCAGCAGTTGAAACCTCATGATCCGCAGCAAAGTTCTGAATTTACTCTTCGGATTCTGGCACGGATCAAAGATGATGACATGTGGCCGGGAAATATTCTGTGGAGTAACGAGGCACATTTTATACTACAGAGGGCACTAAATACACAGAACTGCCGCATTTGGGGTACTGCTAAACTGGGTATTGTGCACGAGGAGCCATTGCACTCGCCGAATGTGACTGTGTGGTGTGGATTCACAAGCACATTTATTCTCTACCCATTTTTCTTTGAAGAGAATACAGCCAGAAGGGCTGGCAGGTATACTATGACGTCTGCATGTTATCGAGAGCACCATGTACAGCAAGTGATTCCTCCTTTGGTAATTTTATACTACAGAGGGCACTAAATACACAGAACTGCCGCATTTGGGGTACTGCTAAACTGGGTATTGTGCACGAGGAGCCATTGCACTCGCCGAATGTGACTGTGTGGTGTGGATTCACAAGCACATTTATTCTCTACCCATTTTTCTTTGAAGAGAATACAGCCAGAAGGGCTGGCAGGTATACTATGACGTCTGCATGTTATCGAGAGCACCATGTACAGCAAGTGATTCCTCCTTTGGAAGAGTGCAACTGTGTAGAAACCGCTGTTTTCATGCAAGATGGGGGAAAAACTCATGTCACTAGGCCAGGGAAAAATCCGCTTAGTGCATCCTTCCACCAACGTGTTTTCTCCAGATGTTTTGCAAATGCACGGCCTACAAGATCACCTCATCTGAATCCATGTGACTTTTGGCTCTGGTGATATCTAAAAGAATGCGTTTACCGGGGACAGTTCAGTCTCTACCTGATCAGAATGCCAGTATATAGGAACATGTTGCTTAGAATCAACCGGTAAGGTTGGGTGCTCATCTAGAGCAAATTGTGTAAGCCCCAGTTTATAATAAAATCAACATTATAACTTTCTCACGAGTTTCGCCTTTCGTACCCATGTCCCACTCCTAATCCACTGCTTATGGAAACATTTCTATACGTTCTTCTTGCATTGACAGCGCCAGATCTGCAGCAGATGGCCAAAACTGGAATTAATTTTTCCCGCAATAACGCAGTAGCTTATCTATCAAATTTCGCTTCCATACGATAATTACAGCCCCCAGGGACCTCTATGAGAACCTGCACTTTAAATGTAACCAACCAGTATATCTGCTGATAATCCAGAGAGGGAACTGCCCATTGCCAAGCTATGCTACTTTTGGTACACTTACTCATCAAATGCAAAGTAATTAAAACTCAGCCTAAATTCCAATATGTCAAGAAATTCTGTTAGTTCGCTCTTTCCCATGGCGCCATTTTAACTTCGTGGCTAAACGCAGTTACCGTCGCCACAGTCGTCACTTAAGGGGCTCCGGAAAGGCTCAAAATCATGAAAAGTTCAATTTTTACTTTTTTGCGTTTTCTGAATCTGCAGACTATTACCTTTTAATAGATATATAATTTATTCAATTCCGAAGACTACAACTATTTTTAAATTTTTTTTGAAATGTGTTCTACATGGGCGTGACCCACTGTGGCGCTGTTAAACTGCTGTCAAATGGTGTTATTATTAACGTCCGTGTTCATCAGGTACATTTTAGTGATGTGAGATAAAGTATGTGTTGTGGCTAACCTGTGATGGTTCAATATATATCGCTGGTGTGATTGTCAATTGTTTCATGTTTATTTACTCTGTCGTTATCTCGAAAATATTCGTAATTAATTCTGTTTCTTGAGTCTCTGTTTTGTTGAAGTATAATAATGAGTAAAAGTAAAGTTATTAGAAATCCTCTGAAGGCTTTTAAGAAAAGGAGAAATGTTGGAAAGCCAAAGGTATGTGTTATTACTGTAAACAATAAAGACGATGAAAATCCCCAACATAGCTTGTGTCCCAAAGAAGAAGACAGTTGGTGTAAATATAACAAAGAATTGCTAACTGGTGAAGTGTACACTCATAAGCATAGTCTGCCTCATGCAATAATGGAGGTGATAAAACCTATTTTCAGAGACTTAGCAGCACCTGAACTGTTGAAAAAGTGTATTCACGGAAAAACTCAAAACCCCAATGAAAGTGTAAATAGTGTTATATGGTCGAGAATCCCCAAGACTGTATTTGTTGGAATAGAAACACTTCACTTTGGTGTGTATGATGCTGTTGCGACTTTCAATGATGGCAACATTGTAAGGTGCAAGGTATTTAGAAATATGGGAATGAAGATAGGTTCTAACATGGTACGAGCGATGCTTGCTTTAGACAAGGAACGCCTTCGGGCTGCAGACAGGGCTGTAAAGAGTCTAGAAATACAAGCAAGAGTAAACAGGAGGAGGAACAAGAGGAAGCTGGAGGAGGAGTTTGCAGAGGATGAAGATAATCCATCCTATGGACCTGGAATGCACTAAAAAGTTAATCCAATCTTTGTCGCTCAATTCCCAAAACTTTTATTTTCTCATACTAATTACATGTTTTCTAAGGATCTTCCAAACATATTTGTTGTGTCGATTCCCTAAGGTCTCGACACAATGAGTGGCTAGGTGCACGCGAAACTAACGCAGACGGGCGTAAATTCTGAAACAGGAGACTGGATGAAAAACTATAAAGAAAAGAAGAGAGATTGTCATCTACTTAACTTTTAATGATGTTCTTCTTGTTGAAATACATCTCTTGCATAGTAGTAAGCAATTAGCAATGATACACATGGCGCCTTGCTAGGTAGTAGCGATGGACTAGCTGAAGGCTATTTAATCTGTCTCTCGGCAAATGAGAGGAAGACGTGATACGTCTTGTCGCAAGCTATGTCGTCCGTACAACTGGGGCGAGGTCATGTCCGTGTCTTGTGACCTGCCATGTGGTGGCGCTACGTTTGCGAATACACAGTGGCGACACGCGGGTCCGACATGTACTACAGGACCGCGGCCGATTTAAGTTACCACCTAGCAAGTGTGGTGTCTAGCGGTGACACCACATTCCTCCCCCGCAAATCGGCGAACGGTCGTGAGATAAGGCTTCCGCCCGCCGTGGGGAGGACCCCATGTTGACGTATGCGATGAGGTGGGGAGCCGAACAACAGGCGAGGCTGTGCCACCCGCACCCGGCCATTCGGTCCGAGGGGAGCTAGGAAACGCCTGCAAACCTAGTCCAGGGTGCACGTCAACATGAGGTGTTTGCGCACGGAATGATATAGAAGGGTCGACCTCCATGTGGTCGGAGCACCCGACGGGCGAAGACGACATCTGGTCCGGAGCGGGCAAGAAGTCCATGGCGGAGGACGGCTGGTCACGGGAAGCAAGCGGCGGCGCGTGACCCAGGGAGGCGCGAGGCGGCTGCAGCGAAGCGTCCGCTGCTGGCGGCGCCGGCGGCGGCTGCGGCGGCGCGACGCCATGAGGCATAATGGAAGGCATCGTCGGTAACACCTGGGGATGAGGCGAGCCAGTAGATGGGTCCCCAGGGCGCGGACCTGACGGCACCGTCGCTGAAAGCAGACGGGGAGCGGCAGAACCCAGGCGACGACAGAGGCGCAGCTGATTGAGATGCCGACGCACCTCACCAGAGGCCCCCAAAACCAAATACATCGCGCGGCCGAGGCAGCGAAGAATGCGCCCTGCGAGCCAACGCTGTGAACCGCGATAGTTGCGATAATAGACAACGTCGCCAGGAGCAAAAGCAGGAGTCTGCCGCTGCACAGGAACCTGATGTGGCGGATGCAACAAAGACATCAGAGGTCGATGAGGACGACCATGGAGCAATTCAGCCGGCGAGCGACCATCGCGAGGCCGAGAGCGATATGAGGACAAAAAGAGCAACAAAGCGTCCTCCCGAGAATGCGACTCTTTCAACTTCAACATCTGCGACTTGAAAGTCCGGACCAATCGTTCAGCGGCACCGTTTGACTGAGGCGAAAACGGCGCGGACGTCAGATGTTGAATACCATTGGCCTTGCAGAATGACTGAAATTCTGCGGACATGAATTGTGGGCCATTGTCGGAAACAATAGTCTGCGGAAGACCTTCAAGGCAAAAGATAGCAGACAAGGCTTGGATTGTGGCAGAAGACGTCGTGGAAGACATCCGGACAACAAAAGGAAAATTACTGAAAGCATCGACCACAACCAACCATCGAGCATTCCAGAATGGACCAGCAAAATCGATGTGCAAGCGTTGCCAAGGGGAAGTGGCTTTCGGCCATGCAAAGAATTTCCGCGGCGGTGCGGATTGTTGTTCGGCACACGCCACGCAAGAGGAGCACATATTCGCAATCGCAGCATCGATTCCGAACCAAGTACAGTGCTGTCGAGCAAGTTGTTTCGTTCGCACTATACCCCAATGTCCTTGGTGAAGAAGCTTTAAGACAGAGGACTGCAACGATCGTGGGACCACGACGCGGGATTGATCATTATCGGAACGCAACAACAAAACACCACGTCGGACAAAAAGCCTCTCCTTGTGGGCAAAAAATCGGCGAACCAAAGGATCCTCGATCCGTGACTTTGACAAGGGCCATTGCGTAGCAACAAAACGCAAAACGGGAGCAAGGACAGGGTCAGCAGCTGTGGCAGTAGCTACACGACGAAAATCAATCGGAAACGATGCGACCACGTCATCGGCTTCCGAATCAACGAACATGCAAGCAAGTTCGGAAGAATCGAATGCTTTATCCTCAGCAACAGGCAAACGGGACAACGCATCAGCGTTGCCGTGCTTAGCAGTGGACCGATACAAGATATCGTAGCGGTACTGCGAGAGAAAAAGTGACCAGCGAATGAATTTCTGCGCTGTACGTGGAGGTACAGGCTTGTTCGGATGAAAAAGCGATGTCAAAGGCTTGTGGTCCGTGATGATGGTAAAGTGACGACCATACAAGAAATCGTGAAACTTTGTTACACCAAACACAAGAGCCAAAGCTTCCTTCTCTATTTGTGAATAATTTCGTTGCGCAGATGAGAGCAATTTTGACGCAAAGGCAATAGGGCGATCATGCGAACCATCTTTGTGCGCAAGCACAGCACCGATCCCGAAATCCGATGCATCGACCATCAACAAAAGGGGTTTTCGGGGATCGAATGGCGTAAGGCAAGTATTTGAAAGTAACGCCGATTTCAACTGGCGAAAGGCGCGTTCGCATTCCGTCGTCCAGACGAACGGAACACCTGTACGGCGTAAGCGATGAAGCGGAGCCGAAATAGAAGAAGCATTGCGCACAAACCGATGATAATAATTTACCTTACCCAGCACACTCTGTAGCCGTTTTAAGTTCTGCGGTGACGGCAAGTCCTGAATGGCACGAAGGTGCTCTGGACTCGGATGTATACCTTGGGCGTTAAGGACATGGCCCAGGTACGGTAAGTCACGAGCAAAAAACACACATTTGTCCTTCCTCAAGCGAAGACCATTCTGACGCAAGACCTGAAATAAGGTCCGGAGATTCTGCAAATGTTCGGCTTCCGTCTTTCCTGAGATCACAATATCGTCCAGATAGTTCGCAGCAGTAGGGACCGACGCACAAATAGTTTGTAAATATTGCTGAAATAAAGCAGGGGCGGATGCACACCCGAATGGCAGTCTTTTGAAGCGATACAAGCCAAGATGCGTGTTAACCACTAAGACGCGCTGGGATTCTTCGTCCACAGGTATTTGCAAGTACGCATCTGCTAGGTCCAATTTTGAAAAATATTTTCCCGGGCACAGTTTGTCAAAAAGATCTTCCGGGCGGGGCAAAGGAAAAGTGGCAGTCACAAGTTGTGGATTCACAGTTGCCTTGAAGTCCACGCAAAGTCTCAGTTTTCCGGAAGGTTTTGGCAAAATGACTAAGGGTGAGGCCCAGAGAGAAGCCTGCACACGTTCAATGACACCTTGAGATTCTAATTCGGCTAATGTTCCTGCGACCCCATCACGCAATGCGTGGGGAACATTGCGCGCTCTGAAAAATTTCGGTTGCGCGTTGTCTTTCAGTTCCAAATGCGCTTCATAGTTCTTAGCGCAACCAAGGCCTGGTGCAAAAATGTCTGCAAATTCTTCACAAAGACTAGAAACACTGGCGGAAGGCACAGTCTGATTCACTGATAGGACCTGATTCACTATAGACAAATTAAACAATTGAAACAAATCTAAACCAAACAAGTTCACTGCACTAGAAGAACGAAGAACATAAAATGACACAAGTTTTGTCTGTCCCTTGTATGTTGCAATAAGGCTGCACTGTCCTAACACAGGTATATGCTGTCCTGAGTAACTAGTTAACGTAACATTTGCGGCACGCAATGGCGGGGCGCCCAGTTGTTTGTACGTGTCGTGATTGAGCAATGAAACAGCAGCTCCGGTATCGAGCTGGAATGGGATCACTTTTCCTACAAAGTCTAAGTCCACAAAAAGTTTATTGTCTTGTTGACGACAAGAGCGACTGTCTCGTGCAATTTGAACTGATACAGGTCCAGAAGCACTTGCAACTTTACGGGATTTCCGGCGACGTCGACGCACACGTTGGGTGGGACGAACACAGTCACTGTTAGCTAAAGTGTCACTGGACGGGTGGGCATGAACTACATGAATGTCCATGGGCGAAGGTCCACGAGCCTGATTGTCCTGGGTTCGATTCCGGCGCGAAGCAAAGGGCCTGGAATTTGTGTGATTGTCTGATCTTAACTTTTTCTGGCAAACACTTTGTACATGTCCTTTCTTTTGACAGTAATAGCAAATAGCTTGGCGTGACGGGCAATGTTCACGCGAATGTCTAGTGGCACACCGCGGGCATGATTTCACTGCATTTGCTTGCTTACTCGGCGCACGTGGTTGCAACCTAGGCGGCCGCAGCGAAGTCGGGCGCGAGGGCCGCTTAGCGTCCCGTGCAGCGGGCCCGGCGGGCCGATTAATGTGACACACTGCTGGCGAAGTTTCAAATGATTCCTGAGCAAAGTCAAGTGTGTCTTGCCTGTCCAATATGTCTATCACTTGTTGCAGGGAGGGATTAACTAGCTTCAAAATCTGTTCCCTTATGCGAACATCAGAAACGTTCTGTGCAATTGCATCACGCACCATAGTATCTGAATATGGGAGGCCACATTCACAGGCAAACGCGCAGTCTCTAGTAAGTCCTTGCAAAGTTGCTACCCACTCCCTATTAGTCTGACCGGCCGTACGTTTTGTACGAAAAAACGTATACCGTTTGGCAACTACATTTACTGTTTCTTTGAAATAGGCATCTAAAGCAGACAAAATTTCTTCGTAGGACAGAGTTGCTACGTCGCGTCGGGGAAACAATTTCACTATCACACGGTAGGTAGACACACCGACACAAGAAAGCAAAAACGGCTGCCGCTCTTTACCTTGAATTCCATAGGCTGCAAGGTGAAAGCTGAACTGATCGGCCCACTCAGTCCAGCTCTCGTTATGGGCCTCAAAGGGCCTAAATGGCGGTGCGACAGCGTTGTGTGGCTGCGGTAGCGATGAAGCGGCGGGTGCCGCATCGGTTTGCAGCGCACGTTGACCCTGGACGAGCTGTCCAAGGGCTTCCAATAACGCCTGCGTCTGCTGATTCTGCAAGCGAAAAAATTCGGACAGTACATCTGGAGAATGCGGCGAAGCCATGACACAAGCAAATTAGAGCAAATATAACACAAAGACTGCAACGTGGGCGCGGCATCCCATCCTCGTCGCCAAAATATTGTTGTGTCGATTCCCTAAGGTCTCGACACAATGAGTGGCTAGGTGCACGCGAAACTAACGCAGACGGGCGTAAATTCTGAAACAGGAGACTGGATGAAAAACTATAAAGAAAAGAAGAGAGATTGTCATCTACTTAACTTTTAATGATGTTCTTCTTGTTGAAATACATCTCTTGCATAGTAGTAAGCAATTAGCAATGATACACATGGCGCCTTGCTAGGTAGTAGCGATGGACTAGCTGAAGGCTATTTAATCTGTCTCTCGGCAAATGAGAGGAAGACGTGATACGTCTTGTCGCAAGCTATGTCGTCCGTACAACTGGGGCGAGGTCATGTCCGTGTCTTGTGACCTGCCATGTGGTGGCGCTACGTTTGCGAATACACAGTGGCGACACGCGGGTCCGACATGTACTACAGGACCGCGGCCGATTTAAGTTACCACCTAGCAAGTGTGGTGTCTAGCGGTGACACCACAATATTTGTTTCAAACTTTCAGTAAATGTTACACAGTACCCTCTGCATAATTTAACACAGCCTTTTTCCAAAAAAACTGTATATTTTTGAATATATAAATAAAAAATTGCAAAAAAATGTTGTGAATTTTCATTACAATTGAAAAAAAATCATCTGTAATAACTGAATTAAAATTTTGTAAAATCCCTGTGTTAAGTTGTAGCCCATATTCCAATAAATAATCTGTAAAAAGTTCAACTTCCTACCTCAAATACTTTGTGAGGAAAGATGTAATTTATAAGCGTTATTTTAACATTGCAAGTATAGGGCGTTCCGGAGCCCCTTAACCTACGGAAGGAACTCATCGTGTGTCCAATAATCGCGTTAATTTTGTCGTGTGATATAATTTTAACTGCTCGTTTATCGTATTATCAGGGGCGAAGATTGAGGGCCACTCCAGCATTAGTTTGAACGAGCGCGGGAAACCTCTTAGAAGCCACACTTAGGCAGGTGTTAATCCACCTCGCTCTCGTCCGCCTCTCCCACGCCAGCGCGCTGCGCTGTAAGCTATACTGAAGCGCCAAACGCATACAGAGATACGTTATGGCGCTGCGGTCGACAACGCCTGTATAAGACAACAAGGGTCTGGCGCAGTTCTTAGATCGGTTACTGCTGCTACAATGGCAGGTTATCAAGATTTGAGCTGAACGTGATGTTATAGTCGGCGCACGAGCTATGGGACACAGCATTTCGGAGGTAGCGATGAAGTGGGGATTTTTCCGTACGACCATTTCTCGAGTGTACCGTGAATATCAGGAACCCCGTAAAACATCAAATCTCCGACATCGCTGCGGCAGGAAAAAAGATCCTGCAAGAAAGGGAGCAACGACGACTGAAGAGAATCGTTCAACGTGACAGAACTGCAACCCTTCCGCAAATTGCTGTAGATTTCAATGCTGGGCCATCAACAAGTGTCAGCGTGCGAAACATTCAAAGAAACATAATCGATATGGGCTTTCGGAGCCGAAGGCCCACACGTGTACCGTTCATGAGTGCACGACACAAAGCTTTACGCCTCACCTAGAGCCGTCAACACCGACACTGGACTTTTGATGACTGGACACATGTCGCCCGGTCGGGCAAGTCTCGTTTCACATTGTATCGAGCGGATGGACGTGTACGGCTCTAGAGACCATCTCATGAAGCCACGGACCCTGCATGTCAGCGGGGGATTGTTCAAGCTGGTGGAGCTCTGTAATGGTGTGGGGAGTGTGTAGTTGGAGTGATATGTGACTCTGACATGTGACACGTACGTAAGCATCCTGTCTGAACACCTGCATCCGTTCATATCCATTGTGCATTCCGACGGACTTGGGCAATTCCAGCACGACAATGCGACACCCCATACGTCCAGATTTGCTACAGAGTAGCGCCAGAAGCACTCTTCTGAGTTTAAACGCTTTCGGTGGCCCCAAACTCCCACACATGAACATTTTTGAGCATATCGGAAATGCCTTGCAACGTGCTGTTCAGAAGAGATCGCCACCCCGTCGTTGTTGTTGTTCTTGTGGTCTTCAGTCCTGAGACTGGTTTGATGCAGCTCTCCATGCTAATCTATCCTGTGCAAGTTTCTTCATCTCCCAGTACTTACTGCAGCCTACATTCTTCTGAATCTTCTTAGTGTAGTCATCTCTTGGTCTCCCTCTACGATTTTTACCCTCCACGCTGCCCTCCAATACTAAATTGGTGATCCCTACATGTCCTACCAACCGATCCCTTCTTCTGGTCAACTTGTCCCACATGCTCCTCTTTTCCTCAGTTCTATTCAATATCTCCTCATTAGTTATGTGATCTACCCATCTAATCTTCAGCATTCTTCTGTAGCATCACATTTCGAAAGCTTCTACTCTCTTCTTGTCTAACCTACTTATCGTCCACGTTTCACTTCCATATATGCCTACACTCCATACAAATACTTTTAGAAACGACTTCCTGACATTTAAATCTATACTCGATGTTAACAAATTTTTCTTCTTCAGAAACGCTTTCCTTGCCATTGCCAGTCTACATTTTATATCCTCTCTACTTCGACCATCATCAGTTATTTTGCTCCCCAGATAGCAAAATTCGTTTATTACTTTAAGTATCTCATTTCCTAATCTAATTCCCTCAGCATCACCTGACTTAATTCGATTACATTCCATTATCCTCGTTTTGCTTTTGTTGATGTTCATCTTATACCGTCCTTTCAAGACACTGTCCATTCCTTTCAACTGCTCTTCCAAGTCCTTTGCTGTCTCTGACAAAATTCTTCTCCATGGATTTTAATACCTACTCCGAACTTTTCTTTTTTTCCTTTATTCCTTGCTCAATATACAGATTGAATAGCGTCGGGGATAGGCTATAACCCCGTCGTACTCTTATCGATTTATGGATAGCCCTGCGGGATTCATGGTGTCAGTTCGCTCCAGCACTACTTCTGACATTAGTCGAGTTCATGCCACGTCGTGTTGTGGCACTTCTGCGTGTTCGCGGGGGCAGGTGTACAAGTTTCTTTGGCTCTTCAGCGTATATCAACAGGCCGCAATACAGCCTTTTCTCACACCATAGAAATTTATCCGCCGTACAGCCAACGCTGGCGACAGTGTTTCGCCTTTCGCCACAATTTTCAGCCACCTGCTGGGATCCCGGATCTGCGTGCTAACCGCAGGACTGTCAGCATTTCCACGATCACGTGTGTGTGTGTTAGGTTTATGGCTTTAGGAGAGCCGCCACTGGCGCTGCCTCCGCGACTCGTGACACAGCAAAAGCGCCGCACCGGGCGTCCTCGCGGCCGTCCACAGTAAACAAGAGTCGAGGACCGCGGCAGCCGCCTTGCGGCAGCCCGGCGCCTAATCGTCGTCCGTCGTTTATGGCGCTCCCAGACTGGTGTATAGCGCTGCGGCTGGGACGTTCCCCAGACTAAACATCACAAAAAGCGCGCGCGATTAACATGTATGCGCCGCCCCAATCGCGGCCATGATATGCAACCGCATCGTTCTGGGAACGAGGATGTGGTTTTAGCATATGAAACATAGCCAATAAGGCACTAAAAGTACCATAACAAGCTGAGTTCCGTCGCAGTCGTAGCTGCAGTAATCAGGTCTTGGGTTGGGTTGTTTGTGGGGAGAGACCAAACAGCGAGGTCATCGGCCTCATCGGATTAGGGAAGGACGGGGAAGGAAGTCGGCCGTGCCCTTTCGGAGGAACCATCCCGGCATTTGCCTGGAGTGATTTAGGGAAATCACGGAAAACCTAAATCAGGATGGCCGGACGCGGGATTGAACCGTCGTCCTCCCGAATGCGAGTCCTGCATGCAATCAGGTCTTCTCCTTTTAACTCGAAACTAGCTTTCAGGAGATCTGCCGGTAGCATACGACGCACAAGGGGAGAACCAGACCTGTTAATCGAAAATTTTGATGAGTCTCAGATACATTGTAGTGCAGTGGTCCCCAACCTTTCTTAGAGCATTACCCCTGAGTGCAATCAGACATTAGTTACTACCCCCGCTCCCACCCCTCCCCCCGCCTGCCATCTGCTGCCCCCTCTCCCCCCACATTATTATTAACTTTAGCACATAACTAAACAGTTGAGCCAGGATGGCCGAGCGGTTCTAGGCGCTACAGCCTGGAACCGCGCGACCGCTACGACCGCAGGTTCGAATCCTGCCCCGGGCATGGATGTGTGTGATGTCCTTAGGTTAGGTAGGTTTAACCAGTTCTAAGTTTCTAGGGGACTGATGAACTCATAAGTTAAGCCCCATAGAGCTCAGAGCCATTAAACAGTTGAATTAAAGACTTTGCTTGGAACACTTATTTTTAAAATGATGAAAGATAAATGATATTTAGTTTGTGTGTGTGTGTGTGTGTGCGTGTGCTAGAATAAATGGGGAAGGAATTCGTGCTGCATGGCGTTACCCACAACTCCTTCTCAGAAAAGAAAGCTAACTATCCACGGTGAGGGTACATACTTGTTAAAAAAACACGCTTCCCTTGCATTATTCCCGTGCATTGCGGCACTTGCTTGGCCAGTACACTAATCAAACAAGTTCAGATGTGTGCACTATACTTACTGTTCGTATATCATCTCATTGCTGCACTCCTTACTTCTGAACTGTCAGAAACTGGATGGTTTCAGGTTGTTAATGCTTTATGTCTAACAAACTTCTTCTTCTAATAATAATAATAATAATAACAAAACTGTGTACAGCACTATAGTAGCCCTTATGTAGTTATTAATATGTTGTTCTGTCAATTAATTCATTTCTTTCTTTCGAAGCGAGTAATGAAGCAATTTATGGACTAACGCAGGTACTATCTACAACTTGGAGAAGACTTTTCTTGAGATATTTAGCATTTGTTACATTTATCACCAGCGATGCACGGGACAAAACATAACATATGTGTGTAGTCGGTGGACTATGTGAGGAGCCTGTAACCTCCAACCCATTAATGCTAGTAATTGAGAAAAAGTAATTATTGGTACCTTACATAGTATTAGAGTCCTACAAAATTGTGATAATAGTAATAATTTACTTTCGTAACTGAAACAGAATCTGATCGTTTAGTTTTTATCCCTCATAAAAATTCATTTTACCCCTCAGGGTTTAGTTACCCCTAGGTTGGGATACACTGTTGTAGAGGGACCTGTTCTGAGTCCCTAGCCGGCAGCTTTTCATGCGACTGCCTGTAGTTTACGAGAAAATCGATGTTGAAATTTTATACGTACCACCTATGCCCGCAACGTTACTCAAAGTTCGTCCAAGCGAGCACTGTCCATCGGCTAAGGTCCATGGTTCCCTTACTGGCAGTACTGGTCCAAATGCAGCGCGTGTAATTTCTTTTTTTTTAGTTTAATTGTACAGAATATCATTAAGTAGTTCATCTCATGCAAAATTATTCAAAAATAGTCTTCGTTAATGAGTCAGTCATTGCAGCAAACTTCTTCAGTTCCGTTTTCCATTTCTTAGGGAACAGATTACAGAACTGTTATCGCGTGCGTCGTTTGCTGTGCTAGTTCAAAATTCCCCTATGGTATGTGTTGCAGAAGCAACCGAAAAACAAATTCGTAGAGCACTACGCACATTTAATGGAAGCTGTCGTCGTGCAGGCACAACAGATCTTTCACAAGCGATACCGGGAGACACAGTTCCGTTTTAAATGATTGTTCTTCCTTCGATCAACTTCGATGCGAACCCCTCGTATTTGATCATTTCTGTGAAAGCAGGTTCACTAAATTGATCCATAATTAAAGGAAGTATTTGTATGGAATCTTCCCACGAATCGATTTCTCCGCTAGTCCTTAGCAAGTCAGGAGCATTTTGAAGTTTTCTTGAAAAATTTAACCTGTCTCTAAAAAAAAAAAAAAAAAAAAATCACAGCGATCGTGAAGTGGAGTAAATTAAATTTTTGTGGGGTAATTATTAAGGTGCAGCTGCATGCTTTTCTTCCATCTACTACGACTTTATCGTGCAGTGTCTGATCAGTCCGCCCTTCTCACGAATCAATAACGTACGGAAAATATCAGATTATAAAAAACCCCATATCGTGCAGATCACAACTACCTGCTTTCCATTTATGAGTCAACTAATCAACTCTTTTCGGAACAGTCCGACCCCATTTCCTGGATGACTCGTGCACAGATAATTAAACTGACGCAGTTGTAGTACATTTTGCAAAGAAGGAATCACGAATATTGTTCAAATCGGTTTTCGCTCCTTGTTCCACAGTGAATCTACTGTATGTCTATTGCTACTGGCAGCCAGTTGCTACTGGCAGCCAGTTTCAACAGTATTAATTGTATAACCCAGGTCAAAATTAGGGATGAGTAATTTCGCCCGTATCTGGAATTCTTCCGCAGCTGCTAATATTTCATCCATCGTTGCGATCTCTTTGGAGCTACTTAAATATTTGCAATTTTAAGTACAAATCGCAAACGAAATGCACATTTAAAGAAAGTGTGATGTAATGTTTGGTTTGTTAATGAAATGTTTAAGGCAAATAAACTATTTTTCAATAATTCTTTACAAGACATACTATTTAATGATACCATGTCCGACGAAATTGAAAAGAAAAAGAAAAAATTACACGAGTAGGTTTTCAACCAATATTACCGGAAAGGTAGTTACGAACATTATTCGCTGCGCTATGCTCTCTTGCTCGATATATGAGTAACTTTAGTGGTACAGGAGGAACGCACAAAATTTAAGGCCAGCCGAAGTGGCCATGCGGTTCTAGGCGCTGCAGTCTGGAACCGCGAGACCGCTGGGACTAATGACCTCAGAAGTTGAGTCCCATAGTGCTCAGAGCCATTTGAACCATAAAATTTAAGCACCAATTTTCTCTGAAATTAGGGGCTGTCGCATGAAAAGTCACTAGCCAGGTACTCAGGAAAAGTCCTTCAACAACATATCTAAAAGTCATCAAAATCCGTGATTAACAGGTTTTATAGTCCCCTTGTCAGTCTCTAGCAAGGGACTTATAATGAAACACAAGACACTACCCTGCATAAAGATCATCTACTTATTTGACAATATGTTGAATAATAGTCTGTTTCTACGACAAACGTACACAGAGTAAATCCTGCAAACTGACAAATGGCCTGTATCATGATTCAGCTCACTCCCCTGCCCTATTCAGTTCTTTATGAGCGACCTGCCAGAAACAGTGTCTCGCACGTGTCTATACGTTGAGGACAACTGTCTACTGACCCAACGGACTGGTGTGTTACAGGAAGCAGAAATAGTGCATTATGTGAGTGTTTCAGGAGGTGGAAACTAGAAACAAAGCTACTGAAGACAGCACCTCCAGCAAAAAATAAGCAACTACTGTCCGTAGGTAATATTCATAGAAAATTTATTACGACAGAACACCAAATGAAAGTACCTTGGATAGGTCACTTAGCTACTGGCACCGTCTTCGGATCGGCTGCCCAAGAGGTTCCAGTTGGCTTTTGCAAAAGTTTCCGAAAATTCTGAGAAGAACAACTTTGTCTTTAGTTTATTCCGCCTCTGAAGAAATTGAGTCGTTGGAAAAAATGAACAGTAATTTTTCATTTTTTAATTCTGTATATTTAACAGATTGTTTATAGAATGAGTTTTCACTCTGCGACGGAGTGTCTACAGGTATGAAACTTCCTAGCACATTAAAACTCTGTGCTGGAGAGAGACTCGAACCCGCGACCTTTGCCTTTCGCGGGCTCTACTGGTGAGGTAATGGCAGAAGTAAGGCTGTGAGGATGGGTTTTGAGTCGTAATGGGGTAATTTCAGTTGGTAGTGCACTTTCCGGCGTCACGAAAGGTCCCGAGTTCGCGTCTCGACCCGGCATACAATTTTAATTTGCCACTAAGTTTCAGTGACAGTCTAACAGCAGCAAATGCTAAATGACTGATACTAACCGACTGAACACAGGAACTAAATCCCACGACAATCATCCATACACACAAGACCCTCATCCTATCTATACACACGTTGAATGGTTCTCCGCTCCTCCAAAGTTTCAGTGCTCCCTCCAAATCCTAAAGCGACATGCACTCCTTGCTTTTCGTATCTGTATACCTTCTACAACCGTATTGTGTAGCTGCTTATACCAACTTCTACATATACGAGGAGCGTCCAAAAAGCAATGCAACACATTTTTTTCTCGGCCAATTTCAGCTGAAAAGATGCAGAATTTATTGTGGGACACTGGAATATACCCGCTTCAGCACCTATAGTTTCATGAAGTTCCGACATATGGCGGCGCTACAGTAGCCTTCCAAATGGCGTCTGTAACAGAGGTGTGTTCCAGAGAGCCGTCACTGAGGTTCTTTTGGCGAAAAACCAGAGCATCACAGATATTTTTAGGCGCTTGCAGCATTTTTAGGAGACCTGACAGTGAACAAAAGCAGAGTGAGTCGTTGAGTGAGGGGCCTGAGATGGGACGGGTGGTGCTTGGGTAGCGACGTTCTCCTCTCTCAGTGGCACCAGTTTGGTGCGAGGCGTGCTCTGGGCATTGGGAAGTCTGTATGTGTCCAACGGTTTTCTAGGGTCAGGGGTTTTCTTAGTGTAGAGCTCACTCAGATCTTCCTGAATTGGTTACCTTACCGTGTGGTAAACTAGTTGCGCAACGTAGCTGATTCATGGGAGCAGAATTAAGGCCCGTTGTTGCTAGTTCGCCTAGTGTGGATTTTGGCCCCAAGAAACCGTCTGAAAGTATAGATCAAACTTTTGCACGTGAGCATGACTGTTCCAGCCGTATAAGAGTGTCACTGCCCTGCCTGTATCGTTCCCGGTACGTTTTAAACAGGGGAGGAGCCGAGTTCAGTTGCAAATTTCTGACTGCTTAGGTTTCTTAGTCCATGCAGTACTTCTGGAACTATTTTTCTCTGCTACCATCTTGTTTTGTGATACCCACAGTGCGTGTGTACTATAACACGAATATTCTGCTTTAGCCATCTCGCTGAGCGGTGTAACTGCGGCAGTGTTGAGCGTGCGTATTGGAATCTTGGACCATAGAGACTTTCCAGTTGTGCTTTTACACACCACGCCGGCCTGCACCATCTTCGACGAGGAATTACATAACTGTCATCTATTAGCAGTTAAAAAAAAAAAAATTCAAATGGCTCTGAGCACTATGAGACCTAACATTTGAGGTCATCAGTTCCCTAGAACTTAGAACTACTTAAACCTAACTAACCTAAGGACATCATACACATCCATGCCTGAGGCAGGATTCGAACCTGCAACCGTAGCAGCAGCGCGGTTCCACTCGGCCACACCGGCCGGCAATTAGCAGTTTCATGCAGCTGCTGTTTGTCTTATTCTAAGGGCCTAACCGGCCAGTTATTCTTTTTGCCAGGTTGGTACCCCTTGTTTCAACAGTGTAATGTGTTTTTAAACTTCGCCAAGTTTTTTAATTAGTATGGGAACCTACTTCTCTTGTAAACTCTTAATTCTTATTTAATGTGGCCGTCCCCTCCCCCTTTCTTTTAATGTCGGAGGCTGTATAGGCACTGGCTTCGGGCACCCCGTGCTTCGCTTGACGACAGTTGACTGTATTCATAGGCGTTGTGCCTAAGTGCACCCTTTTTTGTTTTTTTGTTTCAAAGACATAACCGCCGACCGGAGTGACCGAGCGGTTCTAGGCGCTTCAGTCTGGAACCGCGCGACCGCTACGGTCGCAGGTTCGAATCCTGCCTCGGGTATGGATGTGTGTGATGTCCTTAGGTTAGTTAGGTTTAAGTAATTCTAAGTTCTAGGGGACTGATGACCTCAGAAGTTAAGTCCCATAGTGCTCATAGCCATTTGAACCATTTGAAAGACATAACCATCATTTGACCGTGCAACAGGTTTTTATTCCACATATCTAGAGTTCGGCGTTAGGCCATAATTAAAGTGTTACAACTGCAAAAGATTAAAGCACAGTAAAACTACAAGTATCAGAAAAATAGCAGGGCTAAAAGTTAAATTAATGAATGTGCTGCATGATTTGTTCTCTTACGTATAAAAAATCATTAGACTGGAGTAGAGCACAAGTCATTATCAAACTTTGTATCTTTAGTTATATAAACCAATTTTGTCAAAATTAAATGTGAGTACATTTGTGTAATAGGCTAATTTACTTCACTTGATGTGGTTGTGAAGTAAAATCATTAGGAGCAACAGATTATTTCTGGTTGTTTTTTATTTTGTCATGTCATCGCCCTGTTGAGTTATATTTATTGTGTTCTAAAGCATATAATCGGCACTACGTGGCTTAAACCTCGTGCTTAAGGGATTTATTTCCGCCCAACTTTCTGGCCGCGCGTTATTAACTTACGAGGGGTAGAGTCCTTGACACTGATGGCAAAAAAAAAGAGAGGGCCGGAGGAGTAAAAAGCCCGCAACGCCAAATATTAAATTTGTTTTTCCACTCACTGAATTCTAAGGTTAGCGACGGCTTCGGAAGTTGTTTCTCGCTGGAGATATAGAGGCAGCGCCTGGTCCCGACGTTTCATACACTCCTGGAAATGGAAAAAAGAACACATTGACACCGGTGTGTCAGACCCACCATACTTGCTCCGGACACTGCGAGAGGGCTGTACAAGCAATGATCACACGCACGGCACAGCGGACACACCAGGAACCGCGGTGTTGGCCGTCGAATGGCGCTAGCTGCGCAGCATTTGTGCACCGCCGCCGTCAGTGTCAGCCAGTTTGCCGTAGCATACGGAGCTCCATCGCAGTCTTTAACACTGGTAGCATGCCGCGACAGCGTGGACGTGAATCGTATGTGCAGTTGACGGACTTTGAGCGAGGGCGTATAGTGGGCATGCGGGAGGCCGGGTGGACGTACCGCCGAATTGCTCAACACGTGGGGCGTGAGGTCTCCACAGTACATCGATGTTGTCGCCAGTGGTCGGCGGAAGGTGCACGTGCCCGTCGACCTGGGACCGGACCGCAGCGACGCACGGATGCACGCCAAGACCGTAGGATCCTACGCAGTGCCGTAGGGGACCGCAGCGCCACTTCCCAGCAAATTAGGGACACTGTTGCTCCTGGGGTATCGGCGAGGACCATTCGCAACCGTCTCCATGAAGCTGGGCTACGGTCCCGCACACCGTTAGGCCGTCTTCCGCTCACGCCCCAACATCGTGCAGCCCGCCTCCAGTGGTGTCGCGACAGGCGTGAATGGAGGGACGAATGGAGACGTGTCGTCTTCAGCGATGAGAGTCGCTTCTGCCTTGGTGCCAATGATGGTCGTATGCGTGTTTGGCGCCATGCAGGTGAGCGCCACAATCAGGACTGCATACGACCGAGGCACACAGGGCCAACACCCGGCATCATGGTGTGGGGAGCGATCTCCTACACTGGCCGTACACCACTGGTGATCGTCGATGGGACACTGAATAGTGCACGGTACATCCAAACTGACATCGAACCCATCGTTCTACCATTCCTAGACCGGCAAGGAAACTTGCTGTTCCAACAGGACAATGCACGTCCGCATGTATCCCGTGCCACCCAACGTGCTCTAGAAGGTGTAAGTTAACTACCCTGGCCAGCAAGATCTCCGGATCTGTCCCCCATTGAGCATGTTTGGGACTGGATGAAGCGTCGTCTCACGCGGTCTGCACGTCCAGCACGAACGCTGGTCCAACTGAGGCGCCAGGTGGAAATGGCATGGCAAGCCGTTCCACAGGACTACATCCAGCATCTCTACGATCGTCTCCATGGGAGAATAGCAGCCTGTATTGCTGCGAAAGGTGGATATACACTGTACTAGTGCCGACATTGTGCATGCTCTGTTGCGTGTGTCTATGTGCCTGTGGTTCTGTCAGTGTGATCATGTGATGTATCTGACCCCAGGAATGTGTCAATAAAGTTTCCCCTTCCTGGGACAATGAATTCACGATGTTCTTATTTCAATTTCCAGGAGTGTATAATGTAGAGTCAGCCCAGAGGGGCAAATTTGTAACGTTCTTGTCAAAGGTTATGGAAAACTGTAATTGACTTACATGCGCCCGTTACTGTTCTTCCAAGTTGTGCCCTTTGTTAAATTATATGCAGTCTGTGGTTTAAATCTTAGTAATATTTAGTCGTAATTTGACATTACAGATTTCCAGTTTTATGAGCTTGTATGTAAAGAGTTGTATATTGATAAAGGGCCCTGTTTCGTTTTATAACTTTGCTGGTATTCTAACAGTTATTCCCTTTGTTTTTGCTCGCTGTTTACTGTATTTGTTGCTGCCAGCCTACAACATACAGCCGTGACACCTGCAATGTTGGAACATGTGGGCACTCTCATTCGAGGTGCTCGACAGGACATAATGAAGCACCTCGCTGTTCAATTGGACGTCTCTGTTGGTAATACCGACGCACTCGTCCACCAGTTGGGGTACTCAAAGGTGTGTGCCCACTGGGTTCGCTTCCGCATAACAAAAGGGCGTTACGAGGCTTATCATGACAACGTTTTGTCGAACATCGTCACAGGCGATGGAACACGAATTCACCACATCGAACTGGAAACAAAACGGCAATCCACGGAGTGGCACCACACTACCTCTCCTAAAAGGAAAAAACGTTCAAAGTTGCACAAAAAAAAGTTCAAAGCCGCACCCTAAACCGGTAAAGTAATGGCGACGATCTTCAGGGCTCTGGAGAGGTGATTCGGTTTGATGCCTTTCCTCATGGGGCAACGATCAACTCTGGCCTTCACTGCGCAACGATCAACTCTGAAGTGTATTGCGCTAGACTTTTTTAGAGTTACAGTCTAGGAATTTCAACAGTTAACCTCACCGCGAAACACAAAGTTTGTCTTATAGCGTCTGCCACTGTAATGTGCTTAGCGCCTCCGTAATACTCTTGCACCGATTAAAGAATACGTGACGAAACGCGCCATTCTTTTGAATCTTCTCTGTCTGCTCCATTAGTCCAAGTTACGCGAACGGCTACTTACCTAGTTCCTGAGTCCCCTCCAATCCCCTGAGTCCCCTAGAGAATCTATCGAAGAAGTATATTGCAAGACACTTCCTTCATGAATAACCACATTTTCTGAAGATCGTTCCAGTTTCAACCTGGGATCTGCTTTTCCAACTATTGTTGTTATTCCACCTATAGCTGCTCCGAACAATTAGTCCTAGGCATTTTACGATGGTTATTATTTCCAGTGACTTGTCACCAATAGTGTAGTCGAATAGTGGTGGTTCTCTCCACCTATTTATTGGCGATACGTTATATTTATTTACACTCGGGATCAACTGTCAGTTCTTGCACCAATCGTCGAACCTCTGCACGTCTTCTCCTGATGATGTAAGATTAGATTAGATTAGCACTTGTTCCATAGATCATGAATACGACACTTCGTAATGATGTGGAACGTGTCATGTTAATAAAAGGTGTCTATACAAGATATTACATTACACAAAATATTACACGACACTTAATATTTTTAATTTTTTTGTGCGGGGGGGGGGGGGGGGAAATTACCCACTTACTATATCCAAAAATTTATCTAATGAGTAGGAGTTGCCATTCAGAAATTCTTTTAATTTCCTTTTAAATGCTATATGGCTATCTGTCAGACTTTTGATGCTATTAGGTAAGTGACCAGACTTTTGTCGCAGCATAATTTACCCCCTTCTGAGCCAGAGTTAGATTTAACCTTGAGTAGTGAAGATCATCCTTTCTCCTACTGTTGTAGCCACGTACACTGCTATTACTTTTCAATTCGTTCGGATTGTTAATAACAAATTTCATAAGTGAATATATATATATATATATATATATATATATATATATATATATATATATATATATATATATATTGTGAGGCTACAGTGAAGATCTCTAGCTCTTTAAATAAGTGTCTGCAGGATGATCTTGGATGAGCTCCAGCAATTATTCTGATTACACGCTTTTGTGCAATGAACACTCTTTTACTCATCTACCCACAGACGACAGAAACATCCGCAAGAAGCCTCTCGTACTCTCCACCGTTATCCAATACATTACTAACAAATATTTTATGTAGTAACTGCCCTAATCACACGCTTGGCTGCACCTAAAAAACCTTTACATCTATCGATTTTGTTCCGTTTTGAACGACGTGTTGAGTTCCCTCTGCAAGGAAGTCCTCAGTCCAGTCACAAAACTGGTCAGATATTTGGTACGCTAAAGCTTCTGGTGGCAGTTACTTATTGACTATGGCTGGCCTGCAACCGCAGCTTGTAATCGTTTACTTCACGGTATAACATTCTTGTCATTTACACCTGTAAGTACGGTGTTTATAACAGTACACAGTTGTCAAATTGTACAATACCTAACGTTTTGTATTTTCTTGTTTAGGCTAAGCTTGAAATTGGTCTTTCACCGAAACTAGTAGCACTGTGCAAAATAAAAGACCGCTGAAGGTTTCAACCGTGAAATTCAGCAATTATTTAGAAGCTGATTTTTCCCACAGATGCAAACACGTACACTCCTTTTCAAAACAACACGTAGTTCACTTGATCGGATTATTAAGGACTAAGATAAGATGCCGTTTACGGAAACGCGTCGAAACCGTAAATGATATGGTCACGATGAACGGTCACCACGAACATCGGAGTTGTGGTGTTCATTTCCATATATTGAAATTGTACACCCTTGCCATTTCCTCTGTTGGTCATTCTATTGCTGGAGACTCCACATATCTTGTCGGTAGTTGATAACCGACATGAAAACTAGAAGCAATGTAGAGTCGTCCGCTTTCACAGTGTACAGTTGTAAAGTTTGGGTAACGTCATTATCGACCCCACGACACCGTGAGTGTTTCTGTTTTCCATATGTTCAAAATTTACTTAGGAACTAAATAACATTTTATTTTTAGGCTTAATTAGTGTCTCCATTTATTTTCAGCGCTCCTATGGCTTCGGACTCAGGTTCACGTACGTTAGTGCTTGATCCAAATTTTCCGGACTTCATGAGTAAAACGTTAGAAGAAGATGAAAGTAGCGACGCAAATGATTTCGAAGATGAAAATGACCCTTTTTACGACAGTGAACATGAAGCTGTTTCAGAACAAAGCTAGTGACTGTAGTTAATCAGATAATAAAGAAATAAAGAAATAAATACAGGGAGAAGGTTTAGTGACATTTAAAGAGTCTATAAGTGTATCAATGGTATTTGAAGTTCATTTTATCCTATTAATTTTTCACACCTGATATCTTCATTTTACAACAATCTTGTACTGTTTTATGTTATTTATAATACAATAAACTAGTCTGAATGTCATTTCACTTCACTGTTAGACAGAGTTACATCTTTCCTATAGTGATTTATTTTTAGTTTTTTGTGTTAAAGTGATATTTTGTATTATAATATATGCAAAGATGAAATTAATCAATAAATATTTGTGATAAAAGTAAAATAAATTTCTTTTCATGGCAAAAACAAAGTGATATCCTTTTGGACTCTATCATACCGCTTATGACACAAATAAGTCACAACTCCGTTTGACAGTTAATTATCATGTATATAAGGAGAGCAAGATGTAGCCGGCAAGTCTACATCCAGCCGAATTATTGAAATTTGAAATTACGTGGACATAAATCGTAGCTCGTTTGGGCGCAGTTATATCCATTATTAAGTCCAGGATCGCTTTAGAAACATTTTTAATTTCAGTGCAACAATGTAAATAAAGAAATATAGCAAATTCTGTGATACTGTCGTTATGACTCAGTTCCCATTGTTGAATAGCATTTCACAATTTTGGAACTGCTGGAAGCGGCCTTCACCAATTGACAGAGGCAGGTTGTGCAGTGGTTAATACACAGACCTCTTATTGAGAAGATGGTTTAAAACCTGATTCAGGTCTTCCGATTTATGTTGCTAAGTTTTCTCTTGTGATTTTAGGAGAATATTGGGTGTGGGTCCTTCAGTAAGACGGTTTCCGATTACTACTTCTTCGTGGTCACCCGACCGAAACTAGTAATGGCTTCGACGTGAACTGGAACAAAGGAACTGAAGACAGCCAAAGATAGCTTGAAACGTCAAAGGATATTAAATCACGTAAAGTAACGTTTATTGCTTCCTTATGCACGACGTAAAATCTAGTCTACGAAACACTGCGCTGGAAATTCCAAAATCAGCTATAAATGTCACCATAGACAATAGTCCGCTGGTGACAAAGTGCTCTGTGTAACCATTGTTGATAATTAGACGAAAAATAACTCAAAAAGTAACTTATCTGCAGAGAGTGTAGAAACCAGTACATGGAAAATATATTTTGGCTACACAGAATATTTTAATGCCATTTTTGAGCAACTTACATTACTCGTAAATGAAGTGAACAGGAACGTTGTACTTCAATGGTCAGATAAGTATTGCCTTCAAAACTGGCGATTTATTGTCAATAAGAAGCAATGGCGAGCGAGCAGCACATTTTGTGGTCCCCGAAAGACAGATCCAACAATCTCGGATCTGTTAGATGAGTCTGTGATGATCTGTGCGGAATGGAAGGGACATATATCATTTTGGAACCACATAGAATGCCTTATACCCACTGTGGCAATATAAGTGCTAGCATCTGTAGAAAAATACAGTAGATAAAAATTAGTCAATGCTAGGAGACATCATACCTCTTCTAGCTTCAATAATATCCTCAGTTCGCCGAGGAAAGTTTCTCAACGTATACCATATCCATCTGAAGCCATTAATTGATGACTAGATCCCGTAGGGATTAACCAAATTGCAGGATGTTGACGGTTTCGCTTCATCAGCTGTTCCAAATAGTTCTATTTACTATGGGATTAACATGGGGTGCGTTAGTGGGCCAGTCGACGTGCGATAAGGTGCCCGAGTTTGTGGGTACACTCGTAAATCTGGCTTTTGACACCTGGGAAGACGGGAATGTCCGCAGTACATTCACAACGAAGATGTAGTAGAACAGGCAATCTTTTGTCACTTAGAATAGCGGTCGTCGAACTGCAGCCCAAGGACCGCATGCATCCCGAATAGTATTCGTGCGATCCGTAGTTTTCAGCCGTACTTTGTAATAATGTGAATCTAGCAACTAACAGCAGAACCCAAAAACGTTAACTAACTATAAGGGTTTCTTAAGAGCGTAGCCTACCTGCTCACTAAAAAACAAAAATACAACATCTGCGTCAATCTAACTGACGTTGTTGAATTCGACTGTGAGCTGTGTAAAGTTGGCCGGTTACCTCATTAGGAGAGTGATAAGCAGTGCGCCCACTGCGGGGTTAGAGGATGTGAGAGTAGGAATGTTTTATTGTTTGTCTTCCAGTACTGATAACCTTCGGGCGTGCGCGTCTCGTACCGATCAGTTGCACTGGTAAATTTCAAACGGAAGTAACTTGGATTCGTGAATGCATGAGGCTCGTTGAGGGTGGCAGCAAACTGACACAGAGAACAGTCGACACGAAGTGTTCCGAATGATGACGACTTTTAACGATTTGTACTTTGTGGCGCCTATTGGCGGCTGACAACATACTAATTTATGTAGACTGCCAGTTAATAATGAGTGCGTATGCGGCCAGGGGTGCCGCTCCATAATGTCACTATTCGCTCTTGGGAAAAAAAGTTTGACGACCACTGACTTAGAACCCTGGGTCATGTTCACGGTAGCCCGGCTGACTGGGTCCAAATCATCACAGAACTACCTCTAGTCTGGACGCCATTCTCCACACAGTGCTAGTGAAAGACGTCATTCTAACGTCGGCACACTCGAAGCATTTGAACAGATCCAAATCGCAACTTATCGGACCGCACAATCCACCTCCTGACAACTATTGTCCGGATGCTGCGATGTTTGGTCGACTGAAGAGGTGCAGCTTTATGTGTATTGCATGCATTCTCGACCACAATATTCGCTCAAAAGCTGACAGGGACGGATCTGCATTGATAACAGCAGCACGTCGCGTTTGAAACCGATTGTCATCGACGAAGCGTCACACTAGTTTCCAGTACCTGTTGGTGAGAATCGTTTCGTCGGCCGCGGAGGCCGAGCGGTTCTAGGCGCATCAGTCCGGAACCGCGCGACTGCTACGGTCGCAGGTTCGAATCCTGCCTCGGGTATTGATGTGTGTGATGTCCTTAGGTTAGTTAGGTTTAAGTAGTTCTAAGTCTAGGGGACTGATGACCTCAGACGTTAAGTCCCATAGTGTTCAGAGCCATTTGAACCATATGAGAATCGTTTCACGATCACTGTTTTTACGCCGTGTTACACGACTGAGAGTGGTACACCATTCCTGGCAGATACGTTGGGCAGTCTGCGCTGATATATCAACAATTGGGGCAAGTTCATTCACGGTCTGGTCATGAGTTGAAGTACTATAGCTCCTTTCTACCGTTCGGCCACTTCTCCTCACCGATCCATCTTACTGCGCTGATTACATACAAGTGACTGGCACGCACACTCACCGCTTCACTGCCATGACTTACGTCCCCGATGGAGGGTCACCTGACTGCCTGGTACCAGTTCTACATCTACAGAGCTACAAAGTAACCAGTGTCCTCTTTTAAAGGGGGGTGCTAATGGTTTGCCCAGCGAGCATGCTTGTGGCTATTTTAAGCACCCTCAATGAAAAATCATGTGGTTATTGAGAAACTCTCTCCACGCGTCTCTTAACTATACAGCGCAACAAAATTAGGGGATAACTTTTTCGAAACCACGTAACCGTCTCCAATTGCTTCGCATGAGTTTTAAATTTGACTCAAGGCTGCCTACAACCTTTCTCTATAATGGTGAAAAAGCCTGGCGCCCTGCAACGTCACCCTCGGGATCAGCGGTGCTTCAAAGAGCAAGGCTTCGAGACATGCAAAAAGAAGGCTACAGCTCGTAAGTTCACGTGAGCTATAAGGCTGGTTGATGATGTCACAGTGGCAGCAGATTTCTTTAGAATTCTGCCCAGTGCCACCATGGACGTGCCACGTGATGGGGAGGGCGTCAAACCCCATTTTACCCACATTTGACCACTTCTTTAGACGCCTCTGTGATGGAGGTCAGTATCTCGACATCCAGTGTTGAAATCACGCGGTTTTCTTATGGGTGACCGAGAAAAACATTTCAGACGCACCACCTCTCAGAGTCGACACTAAAAGACTTCATGGGGTGGCTCTTCTCTTGGGGCGTTGATTCCCCCGGATTCCGCAGTCGAAAACGAAAGTTCGCAGTGCGATAAGCTACAGGACGACATTCTTGACAACGTTTGACACTGCTGCCACCCCCTGAGCGTTTCAACCGTACTCCAACACATCGTGGGGCTGCAACCCCACTGAATGTGATCTGACTCCTTTGTAGTGTATTGCGATTGCAATTTTTTCTCTAGCATGCAAACAAAATCTGAACGTGATCCAAATCCTCAAAGGTGCTTATGCTTTCTCATCTCTCCTGTTTCGAAGCTTCCTGTTGGGGTGAAACATTAACACATTAACAAACCAGTGAATAAAACGGCAAAACGTCCTTCTAAGACCTTCCTCACACAGTTAGGCAACACCCTCATACGTACCCAAGCATCTTTGTTGAGCACTTTAGAAATGAGCCTGTCACAAACTTCGACATCAATTTTGTGTTGCACCTCATCTGGCGCCTAGAACTTAGGCAACCCCTTCGGCGCCCCTTTGGTGGGGTTTGCCTACTTTCAGGCACAAGAGCTGAATTAGTGTCGAAGTTTCTGACAGGCACATTTTTAAAGCGTCCACAACAAAAGAGCATGGGTAGCACTGAGGATGTTGCCGAACTGAAAGAAGGGCGTGGTGTTAGAGGGACCCTTTGCCGTCTTATTCACCCCCCCCCCCCCCCCCACGCCGCAGGAGGGCGCGAAATAGGAGAGCTGAAAAAGCATAAATACCCTTTGGTACTCTGGATCACGTTCAAATCTCGTCGAATGGTTTTGAACGGTCCTTAGCGGTTAGGAAAAAACGGCGTTCGCACTACACTCACTCCAAAGGGGTCAGATCACGTTCAATGGGGTTGCAGCCAAACGATGTTCTTAGAGTACCGTTGAAACGCCCAGCGTGCAGCAGCGATGTCGGTTCAACGCCCCAGTATAAAAGGTAGTTCCCTTGAGATCCTTTATACTACCCCCAGAGGCTTTCCGAACCGATTCTGACAGGTGGTCTGTCAGAAATGTTTTTCTCGGCAACCAATAAGAAACCCGTACGATTTCAACGCTAGATGTCGAGGTTCTGACCATTGCAAAGGCGTCAAAAGAAGGGGTGTGACGCCCTTTCAATCGTGTGACTTGGCCACGGTGGCAATGGGCAGAATAGTAGTGAAATTCGGTGCCACTGTATCATTAGCCCGCCTTACAGCTCACATGAACTTCTTTTGCATGTGTTGACGTGTTACTGTTTCAAGCATCGGCGAACCCAAGTGTGACGTCGCAGGGCGGCATGATTTTGCACCATTACAGAGGAAGGCTGCAGGCAACTTTGAGGCAAATGTCAAACTTATGTGTCGCAGCGGGAGACAGTTACTGTCTTTCGAAAAAGTGAACCTTTAATTGTGTTGCACAGTGTATTTCTTTCGGCCAGCATTGCCAACTAACCAGCGGTTCATGTTGCAAAAACCGATTTGCCCATGCGTAGCTCCATCCATAACTAAAATATTATATAAAACGCTGAATCGTCTTATCTGCGAAGCTGTTGAGCGAGTGAAATACTTTTTGATTTTGTACTCGCTCGTCACTCCTTGGCTGGATCGCTTACGCATTAGAGCACAGCACAGTTGTTGTACGACGCCGTGCTGAAAAGTAATGCTTCCGAATTTTTCATTGGAAAACTCTTAAAGCTTTTAGAGTTAAACAACCGTTGTTAATATTCTACATCTTTATTCTTCATGTCTACATATTTATTTCTCAACGTAGTCAGCCTGGCGACGAACACATTTCTCCCAACGACAGACCAGTGCCGGCCGTTGTGGCCGAGCGGTCCTAGGCGCTTCAGTCCGGAACCGCGCTGCTGCTACGGTCGCAGGTTCGACTCCTGCCTCGGGCATGGATGTGTGTGACGTCCTTAGGTTAGTTAGGTTTAAGTAGTTCTAAGTCTAGGGGACTGATGACCTCAGATGTTAAGTGTCATAGTGCTCAGAGCCATTTGAACCATTTGACAGACCAGTTTGTCGATACCGTCCCTGTAGAATGTGTGCCCCGACAGGCACTCGCACTCGGGATCTCCTGCCTGCATGGCAGACGCTCTATCCGACTGAGCCATCGAGGACACAAAGGATAGTGCGACTGCAGGGACTTATCTCTGGCACGCTCCCCGTGAGACCCACATTTCCGACTTACTGTCCACACACTGCATTTGTCGTGCCCCTGCCCGCTATACTCATTACTCGCTGCAGTCAATGTACCGATTCCCGTAAGAATTTGAGCAATGCGAGAGCATCCGCGCTGAAAAAGATCATTGGCCGGTAATTATTACCTATATGAAGATGATGTCAACAAAGTCAAAGATTATATGAAGATGGTATCTGTTCTTTCGGAAATGGCAGAAAGAACAGATACCATCTTCATATATTCTTTGACTTTGATGAGTGAACCAAAACCACACCTCTGCTTGCATCGCTTCGTCACTATCAAAGCCAAGTCCTCGAAAATGTTCTTTAAGTTTTGGAAACAGATGAAAATCGGATGGAGGCAAATAGGGACTGTATGGAGGACGATCGATGACGGTGAATCCAAGGCGTCAAATTGTTGCTGGTGCCCAGCGTTACTATGCGATCTGGAATTGTCGTGCTGAAATAGAGGGTGCTTCACGGGCGGACGAACTCTTCGAATTCGAAACTCGATTACAACATGCCGTTTGTTAGTCAGCGACAATAGATACGTTACACACCGCCATCTTACACGCTATAATTCGGAGCTCTCCGGCGGCAAAGAGCTGCAAAGGAGCAGAGATGAAGAACAGAGATATAGAAAGTTTTATTTAAAAAGCTTTAACAAGCTTAGAGAGCTTTCACATAAAACTTTCGCGGGCATTGCTTTGCAGCACGCCATCGTAGATTCGAATCAGCCATGGTCGACCTTTGCCGCATGTGACTAATTTGTTAGCGACTTCGGTAACACGTGGTGGTCCAGATCAACATGACACTAAATTCGAATTTATTCGTGTTACTCCAACGAAGGTTTGGGCGTTCCGATAACCAGTAAAAATGGGAGCACGGCGTATACCTTAAACAAAGCCGGCACACTTGCAACAAATCAGCATGACAACTGGGCGCATCCAGAATCTTAGTACGGATGTAGTCGCGACCGTGACAGTATCCGCCATAGAGCAGATCTAGTTCTAGCCGCCAGTGGCGACCACAGGCGAGAAACTTTCTTTACACTTCCTTGAGTCCACTACTGATGCAAGGTCCGTCCCATCTTTCGGCATACAAGGAACAGGATGACTGTTCTCTTCCTTTACTCATGACGTCACATTTCCTCGAATCTGGAGACCAACAGTGAATCCACACCGGTGACAACTGGAAAGATGCACACGTTTACTCTTTTGCTGTAATTTACACCACAACCAAACACACTGCCTCTGTCGCATGCAAAGTTTTCACTAGAAGCTACCTGCGATACTCGTAGCTTTTCCTCCACAAGAAATATTACAAGTGGCAGCCTAAGGAAAGCTGGAGCCGCACAAAAAGTATTTATTGTGACACTGCTAGTTGTTTCTTTTTACATTTATATTGCTTCTACATTCCGTCATGTTTTCTATGATAAGCGAAGCCCTTCAGTTTATCCGTTTTAACTCGTCTTTATTTCATTGTATTGTGTCGTCGTCCCCCCCCCCCCCCCGCCCCTTCCCCAACTTTGACCTTCTGAAACAAATTAATTGAGCAGTATACCATACACCTCTAGGATTTAACTCTGAAACAGCACAAAATACCTAGTGTAAAAGAACAGGTTGCACTCATGTGCATCGAGAAAATTGACGATGAGTCTTTTCTGGAACTGAAGGAATCGAAACATACTCCACAAACAGCAATTTTTGTGAATGTTAAAGAGCTTCGCAGACTTTTACTTATTTTTATTTAATTTCTTTCGTCTTCAATGTAGGTTGGGTGCTAAGAAGCCTTAACGCGACGCTTTTGACCCGTATCGTGAGTTCACGAGGAGGTATAGTGCCAGCCAGGAAATTGTTTCTGCCGGCCGCTGTGACCGAGCGGTTCTGGGTCCTTCAGTCTGGAACCGCGCTGCTGCTACGGTCGCAAGTTCGAATCCTGCCTCGGGCATGGATGTGTGTGATGTCCTTAGGTTAGTTAGGTTTAAGTAGTTCTAAGTATAGGGGCTGATGACCTCCGATATTAAGTCCCATAGTGCTTAGAGCCCTTTGAACCATTTGAAATTGTTTTTGCACGTCGCAAACTTTTCTACCAAAGAACCTACCAAACTAATCTTTTTCACAAATTTTCATCTTCAGACTGTTTCCAAAAGCTATTGTAATGAATATTGCATTGCTGAAGAAGTATATGTTTTAGACTGTAGTCGCAATTTATTTATTTTACCAACTGGCTACCGATTTCGGTACACAGTACCTTCTTCAGGCCATAACCCCGGCATGCAGTCGTCACACTAGTTTCCCAAGTGGGTACATCAAATACAAAAGAGTATTTGACACACCTACTTGGGAAGCCATTGTCTCGACTGCGAGCCAGGGAATAGTCAGGAGAAAGCCAGTCGGAAAAATAGATAAAGTGTGACTGTAGACTAAAACATATATGAGTACTACTTCAGTATTGCATTGGTCGCTATTTCGCCCTCAATGTATCGGGGATATGGAATATTGTATTGATGTGTCCTTTAGTTCGAAGAATGGTTCAATGCAACTCTTCATGCCAGTCCACCCCGTGCAAGCCACTTCAAAACTATGCAACCTACTCCCATTTGAAACTGCTTACTGTAGTCAGATCTTGGTCTGCTTCTACAATTTTTACCCTCCACAATTCCCTCTGTCACCAAATTTATGTCTTGATGCCTCAGGATTTCTTCTGTCCACTGAGCCCTTCTTTTGATCAAGTCATGAAATAAACTTCCTTTCTCCCCATTTCAATTCGGTACCTCTTCGTTGGATATACGCTCGACCGACCCAATCATCAACATTCTTTTGGAACGCGAATTTCAAAAGTTATTGTTCTGTTCACGTTTGGACAGTTTACAATCGACGTATCACTTCCGTACACGGCTACACTCTAGACGAACTCCTTCAGAAAATATTTGCTAACACTTAAATTTATATTCGATCTTAACAAATTTCTCTTTTCAAGAAACACTTTTCTTTCTATTACCAGTCTGCATTTCATATCGTGTCTACTTCAGCCATCTTAAGTTATTGTGTTGCCCAAATAGCCAAACTCGTCTACCCTTTTTAGGTCTCATTTCCAAATCTAGTTCCCTTAGTATCGCATGATTTAATTAAACTACATTCCATTATCTTTGTTTCACCTTTGCTGATATTCACTTCGAGACACAACTACAACTTAACTTTTTTACATAAAACGTGTGGTTGAAAAATATTAATACGAATTACTTACAGTAGAATGGAAAGACTGGCAGAAGCTGTCCCCGGGGAAGACCAGATTGGGTTTCGGAGGAATGCAGGAACACACGGGGAAATATGAACCCTACGAATTATCTTGAAAGATAAAATGAAGAAAGGTAAACTTAAGTTTATCGTAACTGTAGATTTAGAGTAAGATTTTGTCAATGTTGACTGGAGTATACTCTTTAAAATTCTAAAGACAGGTGCGATAAAATACTAGGACTGAAAGACTATTTACAATTTTTACTGAAACCGCATTGCAGTTATGGGTCGAAGGATGTTAAAGGGAAGCAACAGTGGAGAAGCGAGTGTGACAAAGTAATAGGCGATCTTGGCGCTATTCAGCGTGTAAGTTGAGCAAGCAACAAAGAGAACCGCGAAGAAATTTGGGAAATGAATTAACGCTCAGGGAGAATGAATAAAAACTCTTAGGTTTGGCGGTGACATCTCAAATTTGCCAGAGACGGCAATGGACATGGAAGATCAGTTGAGGGGCATGGACAATGTCTTGAAAAGAGGTAATCAAATTTATATCAGTTAAAGTAAAAAAAGGACGGTGGACTGTAATAGAATTAAAACAGGTTATGGGGGATTAGCTTAGAAAATGTGACACGATATGTAGTAGGTGAGTTCTGCTATTTAGGCAGCAAAATAACTGATGATGACCGAAGTAGAGGGGATATAAAATGCAGACTGGCAATAGCAAGAAAAACCTTCCTGAAAATGAGTTACGTGGAGAGCTGCATCAAAACAATCTTCGAACTAAAGATAGCAGCAACAACAACAAATGCTCGATTTTATGACACAGAGGTCATTAATTCCTGCTTGATCTTGAAGAACGGGAAGCGCGAATTAACCACATGAGATAGTCTCTGTTTTTGTTTTATTATAAATTTTCCTATTGAGGATAAAAAAAAATTGGCCAAACTTTAATTGCGCTTCACCCTTCATTCCTCTTCACAGTGTGGAGCCGCTCGAAGAGTTGGGGCCACTTCGAACTCAGGTGGTGAAAGGAATTTCTGTTACCAGAAACTGGTCTGTTACGGGAGTTAGAATGATCAAAGTGTGAGTAGAAATCGTGCGTCCATTTCCAAATCTCTCCACATTATCTTAAACAGATACGGCAAAGGTACATCCGAATGGGAGCGAAAATCTTTGCAGTCCCTTTAGCGCTGTGCAGAAAAAGAATTATATATGCCGACTGTAAGTTTCTCCAGAAGGCTCTCGAATAAAAGTCTCGTGCCTTACCCACTGGATCTCATAGCTCGGTTTCAACAAGTGGGTACATAATTTTGAACACCTAGTTGTGGTCTAGGAGAACTGTAATTGACGAGTAATCAGAACATACCGCGCTCGAATCCAGAAAATGTGTAAATTTTGAATAAAAATATCTGCAATAGCGACCGAAGACTCGGTATAAGTAAAAGCCCTCGTTCTGCCGACGGGTTTGTCAAAGATATCGGAAGAGCAGACAGAGATTCGTGCTGCGAATGTATAGTGAAAATAGTTGCCAAATTACACTACAGACATTCATAGTGGGACTCAGCCAGTTCCCTCGACTCGGATGGTAAACCAAACAACACTTGTGCTGTCAGAGTCCAGATTCTGTCACGTAATTATTGGATTAACTCGACGTTCATGTCTAAGTACAAACCCCATGTGACGTTCACCCTCAGCACTTACCATGTCAAGACGCACTTCCGTCTGCAGCTAATTCTGTCAGCATTATTAAAATAAAACAACCACTACAAATATTCAAACCATAAAGAATATAACTGGATTAACATCACCATGTATGTCCCACAACCAATCACAATGTCAGGCAGTTATTTTTCGCAGCTGTGCATTGAAGCCACTGGCTTTGACAATCAAAACGATATAAAAATAACCTTCCGACGCCTGATGACGAGCACCAGTGGCTCGAAACGCGTCGTTAACAAACACATGTCAACAAATAACATACAAGCATCGTGACTGGTTCCGGAACATGATTTTAATTCTCATCATGTCACTGTCGTAGTGTAACAATGCTACAGTTGAATCAGATAATTAGTTAAGTAATTTAATTACGTCAATTTAAAGCGACAATTACGAAAACGACAGATTGCTACTCACTGTAAAGATAACATTTTGAGATGTATACAGGCACTACGAAAAGACAGTTACACACTAAGCTTTCGACCAAAGCCTTCTTCAGAAAAGGATGAAGTACAACACACACACACACACACACACACACACACACACACACGACCGCCATCTCTGGCGACTGCGACCGGAATGCACCTGAGACGCGTCGAACAGGATCAGGTTTAAAGCGACGTTTTCTCATTGAAACTGTAATTTTGTTAGGACTTCTTGCAAGTCCGTCGTGTATAAAACACGGAGTCACCAACAGGAGGTACGAATTAAATTATAGCCTTAGCCGAAAATTCTTGCCTTCGTTTAACGAATTTATCGACGTCTTTTAAATTATTTTAAGAAGAAAACTTTTGTGTGTGAAGATGATTAAGTTTTATCTGCAAATAGTAGTCAGACAGCTACATTTTTATTGCTTTTATTTATAAGACTTTATTTGCGACTAGTTTCGGAGGAGGAGGAGATTACTGTTTAACGTCCCGTCGACAACGAGGTCATTAGAGACGGAGCACAAGCTCGGATTAGGGAAGGATTGGGAAGGAAATCGGTCGTGCCCTTTCTAAGGAACCATCCCGGCATTTGCCTGAGGCGATTTAGGGAAATCACGGAAAACCGAAATCAGGATGGCCGGACTAGTTTCGGTATCGCATCGCCATTCCACCCTTTCCTGAATAGTAATAATATTTAGAGAGTGAATCTCAGCACAAAGATACAAATTTTGGTAAATTACATTATAAAAACACTATGCTGTCATCAACTTATGTAATATACAGTGGGACATTAATTCCTACAGATCATAAAATGTAGTTAGGTTGCAGATACCTATCTAAACTATTAAGCAAATAGCTAGACTGTTTTATTCCTATGACGAACTATAACTATTTGCTTAGCAGACTGCACATTAATACTGTGAATTACATTTTATGCGTTGTAAGTATTGGTGTTCTATTGTATGTTTCATAAATTAATGGCAGAGTAATATTGCTATAATTCAATTTACCAACATTCCTATCTTTATGCTGAGACTTGCTGTTTGTATGTTATTTTTAAGGAGCAATGCTCGGGAACTTTTCTGCGACCTCGAAAGAAGTCGCTATGACAGAATGAAAATAAAAAATAATACAGTGTAATAGTGGAAATACTATTTCGAGGAAAAGATAACAAATTTACGGCTATGTTGCTAAGTTTGAAGATCTGAATATACAGTTCCCAAAAAGACAGGTAGCTGAATAGACAAAAGCTGGCCACGTGCGAGCAGGACTCACGTACTGGGGGGGGGGGGGGGGGGGGGGGTCCGTGCAAACTTAACTACGTATACAGACAGGTCATCCACTTCGGTAATGAAGAATCTTGACCATTTTTGCCTGTTATTAATACCAGCAAGATATCGGTCCCAGGGATTACAAGATTTTCGAGGGAGGTTCAATTTCAGTAACATAAATGTGACATAAAGTCATGCAGGCAGCAGGCGACACTATTACAAAAGTCAGTAGTTCTCCATTGAGGCTGACTCGGTCGCAATGTTAAGAAGTCAAGCATCAGGCAAAGAATGTCTGTATTGAAACTTTCTGGCAGATTAAAACTGTGTGTCAGGCCGAGACCCTAACTCGGGACCTTTGCCTTTCGCAGGCAAATGCTCTACCATCTGAGCTACCCAAGCACGACGCACGCCCCGTACTCACAGCCTTACTTCTGCCAGTACCTCATCTCCTACCTTGCAAACTTTACAGAAGCTCTCCTGAGAACCTTGCACAACCAGCACTCCTGAAAGAAAGGATATTGCGGAGACATGGCTTAGCCACAGCCTGGGGGATGTTTCAAGAATGGGATTTTCACTCTGCAGCGGAGTGTGCGATGATATGAAACTTCCTGGCAGATTAAAACTGTGTGCCAGTCCGAGACGTATCAGCGCACACTCCGCTGCAGAGTGAAAATCCCATTCTGGGATGATTGTATTGCTTGTATTATGCGTCTCGGAATTTATCCATCATCAGATATGCAAGAGCAATTATAGCACGTAGATACGGCGTTACAAGTTGTACTTGAAACAAACTAGTCTGCGAATATTTGTTTCGCATGCAACTTGAAGCGCCATATCTACGTGTCTATTCCCTTCTGGATATCTCATTATTGATAAAATTCGGAAACGCTTCATATGAGCAATAAAGTCATTCCTTGCCAGATGTCTGACTTTTATCATTGCGACTCTGTCAGCTTGAATGAAAGACATCATATTGTTTTAATTTCAAATCTGACATCGGATAACAAATGAAAAAAGAAATATTTTTTCGTGTGATATAATTGCCAATTAACAATTTTCGGATTTTTTACCTTTAATTGTACTGTGATCGTTACTTCTTGCTAAATTTCATTATTGTAGATCAATGGGCAGTACCCTATAGATCTCGATGAATGAGTATGCAAGTATCAAAATATGTGACATAAATAGTTAAACGTTTTTATTTCAATGACTTAGAAGCTAACGTTTATTATACAGCCAAGGAACCATAGACCTTAGTATGTGACATAAATTTGAACTTGATGCGTCTACCTGTTGCTGAGAAAAATGGGTCGTAACAGACGGACGGACAGACAGTGTGATAACAAATGACAAAAAAAGATTTGGTGTGAAATAATTACAGCTTTTTTCGGATTTTTCCCTTTGCTTGTACTATGAAACCTACCTTTTTGGCGAATTTCATGATTCTAGGCCAACGGGAAGTACACAGTACCTTCTCCAGGCCATAATCCCGGCATGCAATCATCACACTAGAATCCCAAGTAGGTGTATGGAAGTAAGTACGAGGGAATTTGAGAGTATTAACATATGTGATACATATGGCCGTATCTTTTGACTGCACTGACGTCGAAGCTTCAATTTTTTACAGCGCCAAGGGACTATGGATCTCAGTACGTGACATAAACTTAGACTTGAAACGTGTACCCGTTCGTGAGAACAAGGGTTTTAACTGTCGGACTGTTTTCAACTGTCTGACGGACGAACAGACAGACAAAAAAATAAAGCGGTCTTCCAAGGTTTCCATTTTTACCGATTTAGGCATGGAACCAAAAGGTACCAACAAATGCAAAATGAGCTAGGCATTTGAAGGAAGCATAGGGTGATACCAGGAGAGGCTCCAGCTGCCCACGCATTTTTCTCAGCAACGGTTAGACGAATCAGGTTGAAAATTTATGTCACATACTAAGGTCTATGGTCTATGGTCCCTCAGCTTCTAAGTCAATGCAATAAAAAGGTATGACCATTTATGTCACATGTTTTGGTACTTGCATACTCACTAATCGAGAGCTATAGGGTACTTCCCATTGATCTACAATAATGAAATTTGGCAAGATGTAACGTTCACAGCACAAGTAAAGGAAAGAAATCCGAAAATTGTTAATTGGTAATTATGTCATACGAAAGAAATATTTCTTTTATCATTTCGTATCCGACGCCAAACTTGAAATTAAAACAATCAGAAGTTTTTCATTCAGGCTGACTGAGTAACAATGGTAAAAGTCAAACATCTGGCAAGGAATGACTTCACTGTTCATATGACGCGTTTCGGAATAATCAGTCATCAGATGTCCAGGAGGGAATACTGCATGTTGATATGGTGCTTAGAGTTGTATGTGAAACAAATATTCGCAAACTAGTTTGTTTCACTTGTAAATAATAGATTTCAGCTATCAGTCGTCCTTTTGAAATTTTATTGGCAGATCTATATTTCAGCTAGAAACTAGCCATTCTCAATGCGCTATCATTTTTGATCAATGCATTGATCAAAAATGATAGTGCATTGAGAATGGCTAGTTTCTAGCTGAAATATAGATCAGCCAATAAAATTTCAAAAGTCAGTATAACAGTCGCTGCGTGCAACAGCCTTCTGAATGGAGGGTAACCTGATGACAGTTTGTTTCAGATACAACTTGAAACGCCATATCTATGTGCTGTAATCGATTCTCGATATCGGATGATGCATAAATTCTGAAACGCATCCTATAAGCATAAACGTCATTCCTTGCCTGATATTTGACTTTTAACATTGCGACCCAGACAGCCTCAGTGGAGAACTACTGACTTTTGTACAAGTGCCGCATGCCGCCTGAATGACTTTATGTCACATTTATGTTATTGAAATTAAAGCTCTCTCGAAGATGTCGGAATCCCTGGGAGCAATATCCTGCCAGTCTTTAATAACAGAGGGGCTTCCTGAAGAGTGGTGTGCAAGCAGCGTACGGTTAAGAGGCCTCTTCCTCGTAACACGGGGGTTTCTGCGCGCCGGCCGCTTCCTCGGTGGTTTGTCAACCGGCGCAGTGACCGTGTTTTGGACCAATGAGGTGTGGAAGTGGCTGCCCGCATGCCCCCCCCCCCCCCACCCCCCTCCTCTGCAGGTCGCGCCGCGCATCCGCATAAAAGCGGCGGCGGCGAGCAGTCTGCTGTCTGCACTCGCCTCCTGCTCCTCCTCCTCCGCCACCATGGCCACCTCACAGAGCCGACTGCCGGCAGCCGTGGCGCTGGTGCTGCTGGTGGCGACAGCCACGCCGGCGCGCGCACGGAGGTTCGACCGCTGCGAGCTGGCCAGGGAGCTGCGCTACCGCCACGGCCTGCCCTGGGACCAGCTCGCCACCTGGGTCTGCATCGCCAACTACGAGTCCAACTTCGACACCACGGCTGTCGGCCGCCTCAACGGCGACGGCAGCCTCGACCACGGCATCTTCCAGATCTCCGACAAGTACTGGTGAGTCCGGCCTCAGTAATCCACAGATACAGAAGGCAGACCTCTTCTTCGTCTTCTTTTTCGCTCCCCTTTTTAAGCTATTTTCTACCCGTTACAGTTCCCATCTTCTCCTCCAGTTCTAGGGCCGCGGTTTCTTATCTTTCGTATTTACTTATTTTTACTCGTTACCTTTCAGGATCCATTCACTGTAGATATTCTCCATTTTTTCTTGACGGCTATAGTCTCGATCCAAGAAAACCACGTCTGAAGGTCACTTTTGTACGTTTTTCTTGAACAGTTTGAAAACTATGGCCTATAGCGGAAACGCATCTCAGTACAAAATTTAACTACATTACATTTCCTACAAAAAGGTTCTGTTTATTGTTTTGTGTAGAACTAATAGTTTGCGCGTAGAGAGAGGGAGAACAGAAAAATCTTGCGTGTGGTGTTTGAAGGTGTTGCTGCCTGCATAGAACCCAGTGATAGGGGCAGCTTAATCAGCCTCTTGGCTCCGAGCCCTATGGGACTTAACATCTGAGGTCATCAGTCCCCTAGAACTTAGAACTACTTAAATCTAACTAGCCTAAGGACATCACACACATCCATGCCCGACGCAGGATTCGAACCTGCGACCGTAGCGGTCGGGCGGTTCCAGACTGTAACACCTAGAACCGCTCGGCCACCCCGGCCGGCAATAATTCTATATCTATCGCCTCTAGCGAAAACGCATCTCAGTACAAAATTTTACTACATTACATTTCCTACAAAATGGTTCTGTTTAATGTAGACCTAATAGTTTGCGCGTAG
The DNA here is from genome assembly GCF_023898315.1 of Schistocerca nitens. Classification (NCBI taxonomy): domain Eukaryota; kingdom Metazoa; phylum Arthropoda; class Insecta; order Orthoptera; family Acrididae; genus Schistocerca; species Schistocerca nitens. The sequence goes on along the minus strand of NC_064618.1, from coordinate 793,227,489 downwards.
AGAGCGAGAGAATACGAAAATTTTGCGTGTGGTGTTTGAAGGTGTTGCAGGTTGCATAAAACCGAGTGATAGGTGCAGTTCAATCAGTCTGTTGGCTCTGAGCACTATGGGACATAACATCTGAGGTCTTCAGTCCCCTAGAACTTGGAACTACTAACCTAAGGACATCACACACACCCATGCCCCAGGCAGGATTCGAATCTGCGACCGCAGCGGTTGCGCGGTTCCAGACTGAAGCGCCTAGAACCGCTCGGCCACACCGGCCGGCAGTCAGCCTGTGTTTAGTTAATTTCTGATATATTCTGTCTGTTATTTTTCATTTATTATACTACGTTACACTATTTACAGATCCCATCTCCATACCCCAGACAGCCATTTCTTGCTTCTCTTATTTTCTTCTGATTTACACTGAATATGTTTAGTTCATTTCCGATAGCAACAATTCTGACTCCAATCTGTACCTTTACATCCGTTGACACTTCTTAGTAACTAGTGCGTGTATCTTCCAAATTCATTTCTTGTTGTTTGCCGCTGATCATTCCTTACACGTAACAGCGTCGGTTGAGCGACAGTCTTATACCAATACAATTTCAATATGCAGACTCATTCACTCATACGACATCTTGCCGGGATAGACATATTCCACAGTAGCTGTTGTAATAATAATTAACATTATTTTTCTTTTTAAGTGTACTGTGAATGTAAAGATTTTGCCCCAGACCGTGTTTTGTTTTTACTCATGATGTACCCTCAGTCCTTACGTGGGTAAACATTGCGAATTAGAACTATGCGTGCATTTCGGCTAGGCCAATTTTACAGAGGGTCTGAGGGAATCTGAGAAAGCTAGCAAAGCCTTTTCAGCACAGGCACCGCACTATGTGCCCAACTTTTCCTGACTGCTGGATTCCGTAATTGTGATTGGCAAAAGTCGGCGTTAACCACAAGACTTCAGATCGCTAGTCATCATTATAAATCTAACAAGGACACTGTAGTGCCCTTTATAACGAATTCCGTCTGAATTGTCTCAAAGTTTATGATGAAACCATTTCGGTCCCGACGTGGAAACAACCTATGACTTCTCAGAGGAGGAATAGAAACTGAAACAAAGAAAATAATAAAATATATCGCGTAATAATGTTTTTGAAAAACTATACACTTTGTAGTGACAAGTATGATTATTGAAAATAAACACTTCAACAACGCACTTCCACGAAACGAGTGTTTGTTATTCCCGTGTGGCACATCCACTCTCCCTGATGATCGCTACAAAACACATAGCACAATTGTTGTACGGCGCCGTGCTGAAAAGTAATGACACCGAATTTTTATATGAAAACTCTTAAAGCTTTTTAAATGAAACAAAAATTGTTAACATTGTACGTCTTTAGTGTTCATTTCCACATATTTGTAGCCTTTTGTCGCTAGAGGGCTCCAAATTGTATTGTGTAACACGACGGTGTGTAACGTAACTACGTTGGTGCGTGGGAAACAGCAACCTGTAATCTACTTTCGAATGAGCACCCTCTCTTTCAGCATGATAATGCCAGACCACACTTGAACGCTGCGATATTTGCAACAGTCCGACGACTTGCGTTCACTGTCATCGATCATCGCTGTCATTGGCCCCCTCCGATTTTCGTGTGTTTCCAAAACTTAAAGAACTCCTTCGAGGTCTTAACACTGATAGTGATGAATCGGCGCAAACAGAAGTGAAATTATGGCTTTGTCAACCCAGTTCAAACATTCTACAGTGACAGTATCAAGGAACAGGTCTCTCACTGAGAGCAATGTGTTCGTCATCAGGGTGACTATGTTGAAAAATGACATGAAAAATAAATATATATAATTTTAATAACATTTGTCCTATTTAAAAGCTGTAAGAGTTTTCCCATAAGAAAATTCGTAGGCATTACCTTTGAGCACGCCCTCGAACCAACACTGCATAAGCCTTCCTCCACACATACACACACGCGCACACACACACACACACACACACACACACACACACACACACACACACGAGGTGGCGCGCAACGCTCCTCTCTTTGACGATCTTTTCCTGTTGAGAACTTGCTTTCTCTGCTGTCTGCAAGGCTGCTCCAGGCCATCAGAAAAGATTGAAACATAGTACCTGTGCTTTGAGCTCCTTACCAAACACCTATGAAATCGGCAGCGATGTATGGCGGTATCTAACGCTTCAATATTTCGTACAGTCCAAATTGTAGCTGAAGTCGCCTTTATATTATTTGTCTTGGCATAACAGTGGAAGAGCAGTTTGTTTTGTAAATTTGTGGTAAGGATCTATGGGACCAAACAGCTGAGGTCATTGGTCCCTAGGCTTACACACTAATTACACTAACTTAAAATGACTTACGCTAAGGACAACACACACACCCATGCCCCAGGGAGGACTCGAGCCTCCGACGGGGGAAGCTGCGCGAACCGTGACAATGCACCCCAGACCTCGAGGCTAGCAGCTCCTTAGAGCTGTGTTCTTTCACTTAGCCGAAAAGCGTCATCTACGTGGTCTGACACAAAAAAAGTGCTTTATGCTGCAAAGTTGTGTTCTCACAAAACATTTCCCGTTTATGTTCCTCGTCATCATAATACAACCGATTTCAGTCTACGAGTGTCTACAGCATATATGGTTCAAATGGTTTTAAGGACTATGGGACTTAATATCTGATGTCAACAGTCCCCTAGACTTAGAACTACTTAAACCTGACTAACCTAAGGACATCACACACAGCCATGCCCGAAGCAGGATTCGAACCTGCGACCGTAGCAGTAGCACGGTTCCGGACTGAAGCGCCTAGAACCGCTCGGCCACAGAGGCCGGCTTTCTACAGCATATAGTTGAAAAATTCTGTTATGCGGATCTTAGCGAAACTGTGCAGGAGCTACGTCGTTTGTAGTATTAGAAAGAGTATGTAGAAAACTATTCGTCGGCTGCTAACTAGATCGATTTAGATTAAACTTTTCATACCGTAATGGCACAACACAGCGTCTAGAAACAGTCGCGGACTAATGTATGCGTAAAGTAGATCCTTTGTGATGCGAGCAGCTAAGTTTCTCATTTCTCAGATCTCGTATACTTTGTGTTGACCATTCGTGGCATGTTATTACTGCAAGCCCGAAGGGAAAACGAACGCAGACCCTTGTCTATTGCTGGCAATGGTCTCCCTCTTGAGCAAAACTCGTAGAGCGATTCGTGGTTTCCCTGTGCGTGTCGAACGACAGAAATTTTGCTGGAGCGACTCTAGGAAAACGCTACGACATGTACAACCGTCAGAGCTCCCCCACGACGACCCCTCTTTTCTATTTCACGCATTATGGCGGAGAATGGTTAATTTCTTAAATCGATGTGAAAGGTCAAAGTCATTTGTCTCACATAATACTCTCTGATCTAGGTTCGTATCTAATCATACTGCGTAACCCAGTCCCAGGAGTCGTTACGTTCTCAACTATTTGTGCAAGTGTTCATATACAAAACAGATGCGCACAGTATAAATGCGTGTTACGTCTGGCTCGGCAGCTGACGATCTACAAGTTCCGGCAAGTTGCGTCAACAGTACAGTTACGTATCTGTTGTGGAAATAGAGGTTGCACAGTTACTAGTTTCGGAGTCATAGCCCCATTATCAAGGAACCCTGCATAAAAATAAAACATACAGAGTGAGTCACAAACGAAACAAATTTTAATAAATTAGATTACAATAGCATTATACTGCCATTAATTTATGTAAAAGATAATGGAAGTTTAATCCCTACAAAGCACAAAATTTAGTTTAGGTGACAAGTAGCTACGTAGTCTGCCAGCGAACAGATGTAGTTCGTCATAGGAATGCATGATACACTTGATGTTATTGAAAAGGCAAAGAAGGACTAATAATTATACACCAAAGAATTAAAATAAATATGTAATTAACGTTTGATTCACAGAACAGAATTTATCTCATGGACATAAACAGGGTGTTACAAAAAGGTACGCCCGCATCTCGTGGTCGTGCGGTAGCGTTCTCGCTTCCCACGCCCGGGTTCCCGGGTTCGATTCCCGGCGGGGTCAGGGAGTTTCTCTGCCTCGTGATGGCTGGGTGTTGTGTGTGATGTCCTTAGGTTAGTTAGGTTTAAGTAGTTCTAAGTTCTAGGGGACTGATGACCATAGATGTTAAGTCCCATAGTGCTCAGAGCCATTTTTTTTTAACAAAAAGGTACGGCCAAATTTTCAGGAAACATTCCTCACACACAAAGAAAGAAAATATGTTATGTGGACATGTGTCCGGAAACGCTTAATTTCCATGTTAGAGGTCATTTTATTACTTCTCTTCAAATCACGTTAATCATGGAATGGAAACACACAGCAACAGAACGTACCAGCGTGACTTCAAACACTTTGTTACAGGAAATGTTCAAAATGTCCTCCGTTAGCGAGGATATATGCATCCACCATCCGTCGCATGGAATCCCTGATGCGCTGATGCAGCCCTGGAGAATGGCGTATTGTATCACAGCCGTCCACAATACGAGCACGAAGAGTCTCTACATTTGGTACCGGGGTTGCGTAGACAAAAGCTTTCAAATGCCCCCATAAATGAAAGTCAAGAGGGTTGAGGTCAGGAAAGCGTGGAGGCCACGGAATTGGTCCGCCTCTACCAATCCATCGGTCACCGAATCTGTTGTTGAGAAGCGTACAAACACTTCGAAGGAAATGTGCAGGAGCTCCATCGTGCATGAACCACATGTTGTCTCGTACTTCTAAAGGCACATGTTCTAGCAGCACAGGTAGAGTATCCCGTATGAAATCATGATAACGTGCTCCATTGAGCATAGGTGGAAGAACATGGGGCCCATTCAAGACATAACCAACAATGCCTGCCCAAACTTTCACAGAAAATCTGTGTTGATGACGTGATTGCACCGAAGTCAACATTACCTTCCTTCAATTGGGCCAACTGGCGGTGAATCGAGGAAGTACAGTCCATACTGACGAAACTAAAATGAGCTCTAACATGGAAATTAAGCGTTTCCGGACACATGTCCACATAACATCTTTTCTTTATTTGTGTGTGAGGAATGTTTCCTGAAAGTTTGGCCGTATCTTTTTGTAACACCCTGTATATGATGCTGTAAAAATAAGATAATGCTTCTTACATCCACATTTCACATCAATATAGGATAAAATAATGTAAAGTAGCATGGCCAACTCATTTCAGGTTCTGACGAATAAAGTACCAAGAATGAAATTTCTATGAGGAACCACAATGGCAAAAGTTGAAGTACATGCAAAACTCATCGAAACTATGTTAGTCATTGAATCATGCAGAATGAAGGAAAATAATAGTTCAAATTCGCGTAGATATAGTTTCCAGACGCGAATAAATGGCGCAAAGCCGCTCGGCAAAAGCAAATAATCGTGTGTAATGCCTACGTGAGGGTGTCAGTAAAATAACCATTATCTGTGATGTATATGTAATTGTATCATTAAAAAACTTAAACGCAGTAGACGAAAAACAGCAGTCGTTGTTTATCGGCTGTGCACAAACCTCATCCAAATGGTTCAAATGGCTCTGAACACTATGGGACTGAGGTCATCAGTCCCCTAGACTTAGAACTACTTAAACCTAACTAAACTAAGGACATCACAAACATCCATGCCCGAGGCAGGATTCGAACCTGCGACCGTAGCGGTCTTGCGGTTCCAGACTGCAGCGCCTTTAACCGCACGGCCACTTCGGCCGGCTAGGGGCCGTATGGAAAACCAGGTTTAGCCATCACTTTATCAAATTTTATTTTTGTTTCTTCGGCACTTCGTTGCCTATTGTTTTGTATATTGTACCACACATCATCTGATGCATATTTAATGTCTTTTTTTCAAGTTGAAATGAAATGAAACGTCGTGTGGCCGGGGCCTCCCGTCGGGTAGACCGGTCGCCTGGTGCAAGTCTTTTGAGTTGACGCCACCTCGGCGACTTGCGAGTCGCTGGTAGCCGTTGTTGTTGTTGTGGTCTTCAGTCCTGAGACTGGTTTGATGCAGCTCTCCATGTTTCTTCATCTCCCAGTACCTACTGCAACCTACATCCTTCTGAATCTGCTTAGTGTATTCATCTCTTGGTCTCCCTCTACGATTTTTACCCTCCACGCTGCCCTCCAATACTAAATTGGTGGTCCCTTGATGCCTCAGAACATGTCCTACCAACCGATCCCTTCTTCTGGTCAAGTTGTGCCACAAACTCCTCTTCTCCCCAATCCTATTCAGTACCTCCTCATTAGTTATGTGATCTACCCATCTAATCTTCAGGATTCTTCTGTAGCACCACATTTCGAAAGCTTCTATTCTCTTCTTGTCCAAACTATTTACCGTCCATGTTTCACTTCCACACATGGCTACACTCCATACAAATACTTGCAGAAAAGACTTCCTGACACTTAAATCTATACTCGATGTTAACAAATTTCTCTTCTTCAGAAACGCTTTCCTTGCCATTGCCAGTCTACATTTTATATCCTCTCTACTTCGACCATCATCAGTTATTTTGCTCCCCAAATAGCAAAACTCCTTTACTACTTTAAGTGTCTCAGTTCCTCTTCTCCCCAATCCTATTCAGTACCTCCTCATTAGCTATGTGATCTACCCATCTTATCTTCAGCATTCTTCTGTAGCACCACATTTCGAAAGCTTCTATTCTCTTCTTGTCCAAACTATTTACCGTCCATGTTTCACTTCCATACATGGCTGCACTCCATACAAATACTTGCAGAAAAGACTTCCTGACACTTAAATCTATACTCGATGTTAACAAATTTCTCTTCTTCAGAAACGCTTTCCTTGCCATTGCCAGTCTACATTTTATATCCTCTCTACTTCGACCATCATCAGTTATTTTGCTCCCCAAATAGCAAAACTCCTTTACTACTTTAAGTGTCTCAGTTCCTAATCTAATACCCTCAACATCACCCGACTTAATTCGACTACATTCCATTATCCTCGTTTTGCTTTTGTTGATGTTCATCTTATATCCTCCCTTCAAGACACCATCCATTCCGTTCAACTGCTCTTCCAAGTCCTTTGCTGTCTCTGACAGAATCACAATGTCATCGGCGAACCGCTGGTAGCTAAGAAGTTATAATACGAAACTTGTTCAAAACGTGAGCTTTTAGGACTATTTCGGAAAGAGCAGTATCTTGTCTTTCAAAACCCCTAATCTTAGTCTTTCTATGAGAAATATCAAAATTTTAAGAGTTAGATCTTTGGTCTGGGCAATATTTTGCCATTTGCAGAGCCTCCTCACTCTTGTAAAACTGTTAAGTCGTTAACGAACATTGCTGGCTGTGTCCACTTATCTGATCCAATTTTAATGCTTCAGTTGACGTTAGTTTTCCACTGTCTAAGAATGTTGTCAATATAGGTAGTAAAAGCTGTGGGCGATATACAAGGCCCTTGACTCATTGCTCTATTAATTGTTATAGCTTCAGTCTTTATTATGAAGTTTGTTTCTTCACCTGGGCTTTCGTAACTTGTATTAAGTGCTTGGTGTTCCCTTGCCTTTGCAAAATAGTTTATAAAATATGGCGACTGACCCGGTCGAAAGCTTTAGGTGATATAAACGCTACAGAAAACGGCCGGTAAGGAGGTCTAAGATAGCAGCCTCACTACCACCTTACTACCTTGCAATATATTGGTAACATTTACCTGGGACTTTTCGTTCCTCAGAATTCTGAACGCAGTTTTACATTCCGTACAGAAAAGCGAAGTTATAAATACGAGTAAAAATTTATAAATAGGGAAATGTTACCAATCGGATTTAAAAGTGATTTTAGGAGTATGCCAAGGGAGTAGAATGTACATTAGTAATGTAACAGGCAACGTTGAAGGTTCCGTGAGGCTCTTCGCCAACAATGCTGATGTTTGCCTAGAGCAGGGGAACATTTTGACGGTCCTGGTACTCTTATGGAATACCTAGTTCATTTTGAACGTTAATAAAATTTTGAAAAAAGCAGAGAAACTTGTTTTAGTCAGTGATTACTTCAATTAAAAATCATGACTAACAACATGGAAATCGTAGTAAAATTTTTAAAAACTAATTAGCATAGCCAAAACATCGAAACTGAAGAAAGAAACACAATGTTATTTACAGCTTATCGTGGAGCAGTTATTCACTTTCGGCGGAACACCAGTGTTCCGCGGAACACAGTTTGGGAAACCTTGGTCCAGAGGAAGGCTCAAACGCCGTAAGACTACAGCAAAATGCCAGGAAGACCTGCAGATCGATGATTGTGCAGGGACTGGCAGTTGACCCTGAACGTAAATAAATGTCACGTATCGCGAAAAAATAGGCGAATAGATCTACTACTGTTCGATTACACTACTGGCGACAAATAAGTACAAACTGTAACTATCGGAGCGACCTATAGTGGAATAACCGCATAATGCAAACGATGGGAAAAGCAGATCCCAGGCTGAGATTCATTGGGAGAGTCTTAATGAATGTTATTCACGAAACGAGTGGCGGAGAAAACTCTTGTTGGACCGATTCTTTTGTTCATTAGTCCGAGAATCTTCATAAGTAGGATTAATAGAAACGAGAGAAACGATAAAATTAAGACTTGCGAATTTCGTAACAGGATCGTATACTGGAGTGAGAGCATTATGGAGAGGTTAGACAGGCTCGAATGGCGGACGCTAGAAGCGAGACTTTGTGCATCACTGGGACATTTACTGTTGAGTTTCAGAGAGTGTAGTGTACCAGAAGATTTGGGCAACATATTACCTTATCCTGCATAAGTCTCGCAGAACAATCATACTCAGCTTGCGTTTATCGCGGATCTCTGCCCAGCGCAAAGTTCCAAGCGACTGGGAAAAAGCATGCGTGACTTCTATATATAAGAAGGGTAAAAGAACGGAACCGCAAAATTACAGACCAATATCATTAACATAGGTTTGCTGCAGAACTATTGAATATATTCTTAGTTCTGTCCACGAATAAGCACGATTTTAGAAAGCATCGCTCGCGCGAAACTGAGCTTTCCCTTTTATCACATGATATACTACCAACTATTGATGAAGGGCAACGGGCAGATTCAATATTTCTAAATTTCCGAAAAGCTTTTGACACGATGCCCCATTGCGGACTGTTGACGAAGGTACGACCATACGGAATAGGTTCCCAGATCTGTGAGTTGATTGAAGACTCCTTGAGCAACAGAACGCCCGCATCTCGTGGTCGTACGGTAGCGTTCTCGCTTCCCACGCTCGGGTTCCCGGGTTCGATTCCCGGCGGGGTCAGGGATTTTCTCTGCCTCGTGATGGCTGGGTGTTGTGTGATGTCCTTAGGTTAGTTAGGTTTAAGTAGTTCTAAGTTCTAGGGGACTGATGCCCATAGATGTTTAGTCCCATAGTGCTCAGAGCCATTTGAACCATTTTTTGAGCAACAGAACGCAGTCGGTGAATGTTCATCAGAGACAAGGCTATCGTTAGGAGTGCCCCAGGGATGTGTGCTAGGACTGCTGTTACTCACTATAAGCATAATCGGACCTGGCGGACAGGGTGAGCAGTAATCTGAGGCTGTTTGTTGCTAATCCTGTGGCGTACGGGAAGATGTTATCGATGACTGTAGGAGGATACAAGATGACTTAGACCAAAATTCTGGTTGGTGTGATGAACGGCAGCTAGCTCTGAATGTAGAAAAATATAAGTCAATGCAGAAGAGCAGGAAAAATAAACGCGTAATGTTCGAATACAGCATTGGCAGTGTGCTGCTTCAGTCACGCCCATTACATATCTAAGAGTTACATTGCAAAGCGATATGAAATGGAACGGGAGTGTAAGGATTGTTGTGGGGAAGGCGAATGGTCGACTTCGGCTTATTGGGAGAATTTCAGAAAAATGTGGTTCGTCTGTAAAGCAGAGTACGTATACACTGAAGATCCAAAGAAACTGCTACATGTCTCTAATATCGTGTACGGCCCCCGCGAGCACGCAGAAGTGCCGCAACACGACGTGACATGGACTCTATTAATGTCTGAAGTAGTGCTGGAGGGAGCCGACACCATGAATCCTGCAGGGCTGTCCATAAATCCGTCAGAGTACGACGGGGTGCAGATCTCCTCTGAGCAGCACGTTGTAAGGCATGAAAGATATGATCATGTCTGGGGAGTTTGATGGCCAGCGAAAGTGTTTGAACTCAGAAGAGTGTTCCTGGAGCCACTCTGTAGCAATTTGTCGCAATGTCCTGTTGGAATTGCCCAAGGCCGTTGGGCTGCACAATGGACATGGATGGACGCAGGTGATCAGACAGGATGCTTACGTACGTGTCACCCGTCAGAGTCGTATCTAGACGTATCAGGGGTCCCATGTCACACCACCTGCACACGCCCCTCACCATTCCAGAGCATCCACCAGCTTGAACAGTCCCCTGATGACATGCAGGGTCCATGGATTCATGAGGTTGTCTCCATACCCGTACACGTCCATCCGCTCTATACAATTTGAAACGAGACTCGACCGATCAGGCAACATGTTTCCAGTCATCAATAGTCCAATGTCGGTGTTTATGGGCCCAGGCGAGGCGTAAAGGTTTGTGTCGTGCAGTCATCAAGGGTACACGAGTGGGCCTTTGGCTCCGAAAGCCAATGTCGATGGCGTTTCGTTGAATATTTCGCACGCTGACAATTGCTGATGGCCCAGCATTGAAATCTACATCTACATCTACATCTACATGGATACTCTGCAAATCACATTTAAGAGCCTGGCAGAGGGTTCATCGAACCACCTTCACAATTCTCTATTATTCCAATCTCGTATAGAGCGCGGGGAGAATGAACATTTATATCCTTCCGTACGAGCTCTGATTTCCCTTATTTTATGTTGGTGATCGTTCCGCCCTATGTAAGTCCGTGTCAACAAAATATTTTCGCGTTCGGGGGAGAAAGTTGGTGATGGAATTTCGTGAGAAAATTCCGTCGCAACGAAAAACGTCTTTCTTTTAATGATGTCCATCCCAAATCCTGTATCATTTCTGTGACACTCTCTCCCATATTTCGCGATAACACAAAACGTGCTGCCTTTCTTTGAACGTTTTCGATGTACTCCGTCAGTCCTATTCAATCCCGTCTCCGGCCATCCTGATTTAGGTTTTCCGTGATTTCCCTAAATCCTTTCAGGCAAATGCCGGGATGGTTCCTTTCAAAGGGCACGGCCGATTTCCTTCCCCATCCTTCTCTAACCCGAGCTTGCGCTCCGTCTCTAATGACGTCGTTGTCGACGGGACGTTATACACTAATCTCCTCCTCCTCCGTCAGTCCTATCTACCAAGGATCCCACACCACGGAGCAGTATTCTAAAAGAGGACGGAGAAGCGTAGTGTAGGCAGTCTCCTTAGTGGGTCAGTTACATCTTCTAAGTGTCCTGCCAATAAAACGCAGTCTTTGGTTAGCCTTCCCCACAACATTTTCTGTATGTTCCTTCCAATTTAAACTGTTCGTAATTGTAATAGCTAGGTATTTAGTTGAATTTACAGCTTTTAGATTAGACTGATTTATCGTGTAACCGAAGTTTAATGCGTTCCTTTTAGCACTCATGTGGATGACCTCAC